>NC_065545.1:21741356-22041356 GCF_932294415.1 Quercus robur | reverse complement strand
AATGTGAGGTTTCATATAGTCGGTTCCATAGATCGACTGAAACTGTTCATACATATTTCAGGGTCATCCTTAGGGGGACTTTGAAATTATATAGAGCTCTAATAAGACTACCTAGCGAAGATACACCCCTAGAGGTAAGGGATAGTAGAAGGTTCTACCTATATTTTAAGGTAAATATTGTGACTTTGAGTATTTTGGTAAATTGTGAAGATTTTGTGTAATTTTTTAAATCATTATATTTGTCGAAAATTAGGATTGTGTTGGAGCAATAGATGATACACATGTTCGTGCATCTGTGCCACCTAAAATACAAGAAAGGTTATGTGGTCACAAAGATGGAACCACTTAAAATGTGTTAGCTGCCATTAGTTTTGACTTGAAGTTCACTAATGTATTGGCTGGATGGGAAGGTAGTGCACATGATTTGCATGTGTTAAATGATGCATTCTCTAGGCCAAGGTGATTTTCAATTCCCGCAGGTATTACAAGATTACTTCACCTTTTAGGTTTATTAGTTTTAATAAATTTTGTTTGTTTTACTAAAGAATAGTAGTGATTTTGTTTTATTTTTCAATATATGTAGATAAATATTATCTTGGTAATGTTGAGAATGGTACTAAAATGGAATTTTGTTACCTTATCAAAGTGTTTGATATCACTTGAAAGAGTTTAGTGATAGTTCTCCTGAGAATGAATGTTAAGTGTTCAGCCTTCATCACTCATCCTTGAGAACTACCATTGAGCGAGGGTTTGGAGTATTGAAGAAACGTTTTCGAGTCTTGGATGCAGAACCATTTTGGTCTTTTGAAACCCAAGTGGAAGTAGTGTTAGCATGTTGTGTGATTCATAACCACATTATGGGGGTTGATCCTACTGACTATATTATGGAAGTTGCAATGAACCAAGTAATGTCTAGCGGTTGAGAATTGGAAACATGTTCATGTCGGGACTCCACTAAGGAAAGTAGAGTATGGAATGTTAAGAGAGATGAGATATGTCAAGCCATGTGGTCTGATTCTACTAGGAGTGGAGAGTAGTACTTAAATATGTGTGATTCAGATTTTTATAGTTGTAATATGCTATGTATTTTTCTATAATTGATGACACTGAGAATTATAACTATTTGTTATGTAAGGACAATGTATTTACTATAGACTTATGGCGGTGTAAGGATAATTATTCTAAGTATTACATTGTTATTTCCAATAGTTGTTTCGTTTTTTGTGCACATCTATAGGTTCATTGAAGTTAATGCGTTTTTTCCTCAAATAATCGTGGTTGTTTATGTGTTTGTTTTGTTATTCATATGCATAGTAATTATTAAATGTTACTCTCACTATACAATTTTTATATGTAGCAATGTTGAAAGAGTAAGAGAAGGAGAAAGAGAGGGTGGGCTCTAAGCAATTCAGGTGGTTACCCCCAATGTACACTATCATGCTTACCCTACTTGCCAAAAAGGCTATGAAGGGCAACAAGCTCTCAAACAGTTTTAAGGCAGGCTCTTTTGCCACTATAGCCAAGGCCATCTCTACTTTGTTTGCGGTAGAGTGTTACCCCCGTTTGTGGAGAATCGGCTACGTTGATGACTATGTGGAGTACCATCCAGACTCTTTGGAAAAAGAGTGGATTTGGATGGGACGACAACCTCAAGATGATCACATGCAATGCCAAGACCTATCAGGAGGAAGTTATGGTATGATTTCCAACAATATTTTGTTAATATAGTCTTATTTTGATGCTCATGCGTTTAAGGTTGTTAAAATCGGGATCCTATGTAGGATCTTTGAAAGTAAGTGGGATCGTAGATCGTAGGATCGGATCATGAATTGTAAGATTTTACATATTTTTAGATTTAAAGCAAAAAACACATTGATAATGATTTGTATGTTGAATAATCATGTAAATTATAAATTCATCCATAAAAAAAACTAAGATTTGCATCATATGATGTAATTGGTATGTCATACATCGCTATGTCTATACTAATGAAACAAATATATTTAAGTTTTGATCCAATGTATATAAAAACTTCAATAAATGTTTAATTAGCAACCAAATACCAAAATATTTATCAAAACATATGAAAAATATTTTCCAAATTCTAAGTTCCAAGTTTGAAATCCAAAATAAGTTAGCAAATGGAAACTAACTAACTATAATATGAAATCCAAAAGTAAGATGAGTATTAAGGTGAAGTGAGCATTTAATTATTTCCGTTCTAAGGTTCTTATAACCACCGTCCTAAATTCTGAATCATCATAATCCATTTCATCATCTATGTAGACATTATATATTTGTATACTTGATCTGCAAAAGATATCAAGATACAATTTCACACTTAACTATTCAAGTTATACCACTCAGTAACAATTGAAGAGCGTGCTAAAAAAATCAATCAATTAATATACAAATACAAGCATAACTAATAAAATGATATAAAAAAATTATTTTAGTAATATTATAACACAAATTAGTATATTGATTAAACAAATTTAACAACATTATAACTTAAAAGGTAGCAAAGCCAACATCAAATTCTTCATTTAGAAATGATGAAGCATCCTTCATTTTGATTACAAGTGAACTAGAAACTAAAAAACATTTGCTTAAATTAACATAATTTTATAAAAATAAAATAAAAGGTCATACCATTACAACATGAAAAAATAAAAACCCTTAAACCTTCATCAAAACCAAAAATTTATCCCATAAAAAAAAAAACCAAAATTTATGTTTTTGGTAGGATCGATAGGATCAGTAGAATCCCATGCGATCCTACGATCCCATGCGATCCTACGATCCTATACGATCCTACCATTTTTTCGATCTTAATGCGATCCTAAACGTTTTGGTGAGGTGGGATTGTAAAATCCTGCGATCCTATAGTCTAGATCGCGATTTTGACAATCATGTCTGCGATGTGTATTGAGTTATATTAGTAAATATTGATTATATGAGTGAATATGGCATCTATATGAGTCAATTCTGATTATTTGAGTGAGTATTGAACTTTCTACGTTCCTTTCTCCCTTACAGGTGCATTGTAAGCACGCGAAGTTTTTGCACAAGAGGATAGAGATGTACGATGTGTTGGCCCTTGTAGTGGGTAAGGATATGGCCACAGGCAGCTTTGCTAAGTCATACATTGATCTTGACACATAGCAAGAGAATGGTGATGAGATTGAGAATGTGGTCGACAATGGTGAGGAGGGCATGGTGGATAAGGGGGACAAGGGGAAGAATGTGGTAGAATCATCCACCACCGGGTCCATAGCTTCAAAGTCCCACAAGAGAGGCTGTGCACCTCCCAATAATGATAGTGTTTTCACTGATCTATTTGATCAGCTTAAGGAAATTGTTGTGGCCTTGATAGAAATCAATTGGGGGCCTGTTGATTACACCAGTCTTTACTCTGATGTGATGGCCATGGTGTCGAATGGGTATAGTGAAGATATGTTCGTAACTGCCTTTGACCATCTATGTGAAAATAAGAAGGCAACTAGGGGATTTCTAGCCAAAAATGCTAAGTTAAGGAAGCTTTGGATGGATATTTATTTGTTTACTCAGCTCTGACAACTTTATTTGGTGTTGATTGTGATGGTAGTTTTTCTTTTTGGTAATATCCCGTAGTACTAGTATTCACCTCTGATTGTACCATATATGTGACAATATTGTATTATCTGTAAACATCGACTCATATAAGCAGGCTATGTATGTATTTCTAACCTTGGACATACGATGATGGTAAGTATATTTTGTGGACTGTTATGCTCCAAGGGATAACAGTTACGTACCTTGACTGTAGGATGTAGTATTTTGTGTGCTTGGGATGATACAATTACCCATGTGATGAGAATCAACAAGCATTCAAGGATCCGTTGCATGATCCAGTTGGGCCTATTACTAGAGCAAGATCCAAGAAGATCAAAGAAGCACTTAATGGGCTGATTCAAGAGATTTGGGCTGATTCTAACGCAGGACATTCCAAGCTTGGCCCAAAGGAAGATGAAGGAGTAATAAATTTAATCCAAGTTATTGAGGGCTGATCTAGCTTGATTGGGCGTGATTTATGGCGTGGATCAATGGCTGATTGACTTTTAGCCTCCATATCAGTTAATAGACATTTTTCCTATTCTAGAGCTTCTAATTTCAGACCAAATCTACCTTAATTTTAGGCTTTTATCATTTAGAACGTTTTTTTAGCTATTTTCCTATTTTGGATCTGCTAATTTTAGACCAAATCAACTTTTGTGTGCTTGGGATGATACAATTACCCATGTGATGAGAATCAACAAGCATTCAAGGATCCATTGCATATTCCAGTTGGGCCTATTACTAGAGCAAGATCCAAGAAGATCAAAGAAGCACTTAATGGGCTGATTCAAGAGATTTGGGCTTATTCTAACGCAGGACATTCCAAGCTTGGCCCAAAGGAAGATGAAGGAGTAATAAATTTAATCCAAGTTATTGAGGGCTGATCTAGCTTGATTGGGCGTGATTTATGGCGTGGATCAATGGCTGATTGACTTTTAGCCTCCATATCAGTTAATAGACATTTTTCCTATTCTAGAGCTTCTAATTTCAGACCAAATCTACCTTAATTTTAGGCTTTTATCATTTAGAACGTTTTTTAGCTATTTTCCTATTTTGGATCTGTTAATTTCAAACCAAATCAACTTTTATTTAGGGTTTTATTATTTAGCACGTTTTTTTTTATATTTTCAGTCATGACATATAAATAGCATGCACTCATTGTAATAGAGATGAATTATTGAATAAAAATCAGAAAAGGTGAGACTTTGCTCTTCTTTTGGTTCTTCAAGAACTGTGAACTTATTAGGGATTCTTCTTTGTGGCGTTCAAACTTTATACCTTCGGTTCGTGATTCAATTATAATCATTGGGTCAAGGTCTGTTACTTATACTTTTGGTTTGCGTTTCACTTATAAACGTTGGGTCAGGGTTCTATCAAAATCTGAATTTTAGCTTTCTTGAGCAATTATTCCAATATTATTTGTTGGGTCTCAAAGGTTGATTGAGGTTCGCATCACCATGTTATGTATATTCAATGTAAGCCTTTAGGGCACATGTGTATTGTTCAGATACCACGTGTAGGTATCATTTTTGTAGATCATGGAGGCTCACCTTCAATGGTGAATGCTACATTATGTGCTTATTGATATGAATATTATGAAAATATTTATCGGATGCTTTTTGTTCATGTTAAAGTGGATGAGAACAATATTTGTGTAGATTTTTACAGGACTGTAGGTTTTTATTTGCTGTTCATTTCATATTTTCCGAAATTTTTTCAACAAACCAAACATGGGAAAATGAATACAGTAAAACTATTTTTGTAGCAGCTAAACACTGGAAATCGTTTTCTGCCCTATTTTTCGTGGTGCAACCAAACACATTGAAAGCATTTTCCTTACCAGAAAATATTTTCCCTTGAATCCATTTTACACTCGGAAATGAATTTACATAGAGCCAAATGCAACCTCAATGTAAAAAGCTGAATGTGAAACTCTTACTTTAATTTGGAAGCTTAGGTGTGTAACTCTATCAAAGATGACTTGTTACTTGTTATCTAAAATATTTTACAAAAAATAAATTTTTATTTTATATTTTTTGGTGATGCGTTATAACTTTTAAAAAATTAGTTAAAAAATATTTATTTTGATTTCTTAAATATATTAATGTTTTCGGCAATGTTTAGTGGGAAATAATTAGCACTCAATTGAATTTGTTTTTCATTAACTTATGTTTTCTATAATTCTATCATATCAATCATAACAAAATGTAAGAACTGTTTTTATTGAAACAAATAAAGTCTAAAAAAAAAAAAATCATATTGTGGTGTGTTTGGATGAGCTTGTTTTCGTAAGTTGATTTAGTTAATTTTATTTATTGTCTAAAATATTTTAGAAAAAAAAAAAACCTATACATTTTAGTTTATAATAAAAATAAATTGAACCAAACTGACTATATGCAATCTGTAAGGTTGAATTTATTCAACCATCTAATTGGCTTGTGAGATAGAGTGAAGTTTGCTCAAGAGTGTGCAAGAAAACAGAGACTCGCGGCTTGGCCTTGCAGGTGACTTGCGGCTGTAAGCCGCCAGACGCAGCACACGTGCCAAGCATGCCAGAAGGTGAACAGTCATGCTAGCTGGAGCACTACAGGACAAAATAGGACAACTGGCCATATGGTTATCTCGCGACTTAGTCAAGCCGCGAGCCACCCCTGTTTTGTAAAACCTGACGTTTCACATTCCTCTCCCACTCCAGTATAAATACCCCTTTTACCCACGATTGTAAGAGAGCTTCCAGAGAGAATTTTGAGAGAGAAACCCTAAAGAAAAACAAGATTGATTCACCAACAATCTATACATTAGAGTCTCTTCAAATTCCTCAACTCTCTTCCTCTCCATTGTCAAATCCTTGAGAGGCATCTTACCAAACCTTGTTCTCACCATATTCATCACTGTGAGAGAGCTGTTTGGATTTCTGGGAAGCAGTTAGGAAGGAACTAATCTTCATTGGTTGATGCTACGGTCTAGTAGCGGAATCCGGGAAGCTAGAAAAGAAAAAGGTTCGGCGCAACCTCGTTGGAACAAGAAGCTTGGAGGGCTTAGGTGCACTGGGTAGATTAGGCTTGGAGGGTCTATTGCTATCCATGTATCCCAACTTTATTTTCTAGTGGATTGTTTACCGCTTGGAGGGCGGCGGAGAGGTTTTACGCCGAGGGCTTCGGTTTCCTCTTCGATAACACATCGCGTGTTGTCTTTGTGTTTGCATCTTCCTTCCTCTTTATCTTTGCCTTTTATTGTCTGCTGTGGGTTGTGATTTTAATTTGGCTCAGATAGTTTTACCAATTCCATATTATAGCTTATGTTAATTTTCCGCACACTAGTTGTTTGACATATTGCTTGAATTGGTTAAGTTGTAATTTGGGGGTCTAAACGTTCAAGGGTGTTTATACACACATTTGAACTTTCACAATCCAATCTTGACGTCCTAGCACCAACCCAAAGCCTACCTCTCATCAAACTTCATGGGAGTTTTAATATTTATCATCAAATCACTCACCTTGGATGACTCAATTGGACTTCCCTTTCCTTTATGTTGGGAAAATTTAGACCCCTTGGTTGATTATACAACAAATTAATCATTTTAAACAAACTAACCAATTATGTAATTCAATTATTGCCAGTTAATTACCACATATTCAAGAAGTCACCAAATTAAAGCAATAAAGGAGTAAATAATAATATAACAATTTGGTGATAAAGTAGAAAACCCAAGGATGTTATCCATGAGGAAAAATCCCCAAGGAACATCCAATATCTAGAACTGAAGTCTTTAAGCTAAAATTAACTCTAATTTCTAGTTGCAACCTCTAGCAATGACTTACTCATGTAACCACATGTAATTCTAATTCTATTGGACTCTTCTATCATAAACTCCCTTCACGAGTGGTGTCTATGACTCCTAGAACTTCTTAAAGATTTGATCTCCCAAGATCCACAACAAACCATGGAATGGTTCTTTGGTTTTAATCTTTTCAAAGGTTCATACCTCGTGGTGTGATTGGTCATATAAGACCTCAATGTCATAAGTTGAAGAGGGAACAAAACCATATTGCTAGATCCCTTCCCAAAAGGCCTAGTGGACCTAAACACATTGTTTGTCACCATTGTGGTGCCTTTGGTCATCTAAGACCTCAATGCTCTAAGTTTTATGCGTTTAAAAGAATCAAAAGAAAAGAGAAACTTGAACTTTTTGGAAGTGCTAAAAAGAGTAAACCGATTTTGAGTGAAAATAGCATGTTGTTAAAGAAAATGTTTAATGCTCTTAACTCCTTGACTATGTGCATCTCCGGTTCTCATTCTTCCAACCCTCGTCTCGCTTCTCTTGAGACACTCATTCCAAACAATCGTTCCGTTTGGATGAGGAAGGGTTCATATGGTTGAGCGTGTGCTCTTTTTGGTCCTTGATCTAATTCTTTCGATCTTTGTAGGACCCTTCTTGCATTAAATGTCATATCATCATGCATTTTGTGCATCTTGCATTTATTTGTATGCATTGTTTTGTTCTTGATCTTACTTTTATGTTTATGCTTTGTGTGAGTAAAAAATCCAAAACCACATAAAAAGTGAAAAATTCAAAAAGTTTAATCGTATATGTTTGAGCACATATCACATGTGAGTTTGGCCTTGTACCTTTGTACAAATGGCTTTGTACATTTACGAGCTTAGCTTGTTATTTTTGCACTTATATCTTTGTGGGAAAAATCTTGACATCTTTGTGTGATTGTTGTAAATCGATCTTCAAGGTTGTCATGAATGATTAGTCAATAGTCATGTTGGTTTTGATACATGCGTAGACTTGTGCTTATATCTCTTCCCACTCTTTTATTTTTATTGCTTAAAGAGCTCAATAAATGTAAATCTCAAAATGAAAAGAGATAATGAGCTGCAAAAGTCGTTGCACATACTAGTATTCGACTAGGAAAAAGGAAAAGCGACTTATATGAAAATGTATGATACCCAAAAAGCCAAAGGCTTGTTCATCAAATTGAAATATAAAAAATTTCAGGTATCAATCTCAAAAATGAGATGTATTGCTCAAAATGAGTTAATTGATTCAAAATGATCAAATGATATGAATTGTAAGAAGCCAAATGAAAAGCTTCAATCTTACGTAATCATTTTCTTGTGGGAGGTCATATATGTTCACTTCTATAATTGAGATAGACCACTTGACTTAGTACTAGTTGTGTATGACTTGATTGAATTGATCATTGAAACTTCACTCTAGACTAAGGACTATTCCACATTTGATACACACACATAACACATTTGCCTAATGTTCAATGAATGTCTTATTCATTTGTTAGATTGTACTTGTCTAAATGTGATGTGTGTGTGCTCAATCTTATATGGATTAATCCAGAAATATTTTTGATCATTTTATATGTTTTTGGAAGTGATTTTTATCACTTTTTTGTATTTATGTTTAGTGCTTACTTTGTTTTTCAATATTTAAACATGTTCTGTTTTGAAAAACAAGTGTCAGAATTTTTGGCCACTTATTTTGGCTACTTGCGTGAGCTGCCCGCAAGCTGCCAGTTTTGGCTACTCGGTTTGGCGGCTTGCAAGCCGTGAGTTTAAGCTGCGAGTTCATACAGAGCGGTTTCGCGACTCGGCTCGCGACTCGCCAGTCGCGAAACGCCCAGAATCAGCTTTTTAAAGAGTTTTTTTCGTGGGAAACTTGTTTTAAACCTCTCCTATCCTCTTTTAAACCCCTCTTTCAATATTTTTACATCAAAACCCAACCAATTTGAATGGTTTTTCATTCCATTAACATTTCTAAGGTAATTATAAATTCTTTTCATTATTTTTGATCCTTGGATTATGTTTTGGAGAGTTTTGTGCTCTTGGTTGAGATTTTTATCATAGGGGTTGGGAAAACTTAATTTTTGTCAAATTTTTTTCATGGGATTGGTTTATTTTGTTGATTTGCATTGGATGTTGGCCCCTTGTGGCAATTAGAACATGTATTAAGAGTAGATTTCATGATGTTCATGCATTGTTTCACATTATTGTTCATAGTGTGCATGCTTGGTGTTTGATAAAATGCCTCTTAGACATTTTCTCGCTTGTTTGGACTCCGATGAGTACCAAACTTTGGGGTTTCTCATGTTTCCTCATTAGGAATATGTTTGGTTCATTGGTTGTGTATTTAACACACCTTACCCCACATGTGCATTTTTCATGCATTGGTCATGCATTGCACTTAGCCACCTCTTGCACACATTTGCTACCCTTGTCATGCATTGGTATAGACCTTGCTTCTTCATCCTAGCATGTCATGTTTACATTATTCTTTGTAGCATTTTACTTTGTCTTAGGTTTGAGCTTCATTTTCTCATTCACCTCGCTCCCCTCATGCATCATTATCATTGCTCGTTCCTTCATCTCTTGCCCTCGTTTCTCTTTGGCCCTTTGTCTATTCCTGACAAAAAGGGGGGGAGTATACTCTAGAGAGTCTACCAGAGTATTTTGTCATTTCTATATGACTCTTGTTATGACTTTTGTGTACATCCTTAGGGGGAGAAATTCTATTTTTCGTGCACATTTGTAGAGGGAGAGATTTTCCTTAGTGGAGATGCATATATCAAGGGGGAGAAGACATTGTGTTACCTAGAAAACTTTGTTCTGTTTGTTTTCTTGTTGGCTTTATGGTGCTTTGAGTTATACTTTGTTGTTCTCATTGCATCATGTTTGTGCTTTGGACATGCATATATCCTTATGCTATTGTGCTCCATTGAATGCATGTTTAGATGATCATTTGTTTTGCTATATGATCATTGTAGTCATTTCTATATGACTGTTTTGGTGTTTGATCAAGTTGCTCACATGTTTCACATCATGTTTACTTGATCGCAATTTACTTGATCGCAATTTACTTGTTACATTATACTTGTCCTTTTATTACTTGCTTTACCTTGAGGGTCTAATGTGTTTTGTGCAAGTGTTTCAGGTTACAAGTATATATGTTCCAAGTGCATCACAGCCTCTCATCACTTTGAAGGGGAGAAACTTTAAGCACTTTTAGTTTATATTGTTTAAGTTTATATTCAGTATTTTGTGGTTTGTACCCATGTGCTTTTGTAAACTTTTAGGGTTAATGTTTTATGCATATTATGTAGGCTTTATGGTTTGTACCTTGCTTAATGCAGCCTTTTATGCCATGTTGAAATCAGTACTTCAATCTAAATGTCTTGCATTTTGATTTATGTACCGTCACTCTTGTGCCCTTGTAGGATTGTTCCTAGATGCATATACTTAGTGTATTATGCATTGGTTGAGTGTTGAGCATACAAGTATCTTGCCTTGTACTTGTTAACTTGTATGTCCTTGTGTTCATTCCAAGTGTGAATGAGCACTGTGATCACTACCTTTTGGTGTTCACTTGGTTGATCAAGCCATTGTTTGTTTCTTAACTCCATCTTTACTTGATCACATATTGCCTGTTTCATATGCATTTTACGATTTTCTGCTTATCAACGATCATGGTGTATTGTTGTGTTTCAGGAGTCTTATGTTCATATGATTCAAGTGCTTCACGCTTCTAGAGTTAGGTGTGAGTGAGTTTTGTTCAACTGTTCCCAACTCACATGTTAAGTTTAGAGTCTGTTTTAGGGTTTTGTCACGGAATAGCCAAAGGGGGGAGATTGTAAGGTTGAATTTATTCAACCATCTAATTGGCTTTATTCCGTGTCAAATTTTCTTGTAATTCAGCATTTAGTAACCCTGTATTTAGGTGGGTTTGTTGTAAGGGTAGTGAGTGAGATAGAGTGAAGTTTGCTCAAGAGTGTGCAAGAAAACAGAGACTCGCGGCTTGGCCTCGCGGGTGACTCGCGGCTGCAAGCTGCCAGACGCAGCACACGTGCCAAGCATGCCAGAAGGTGAACAGTCATGCTAGCTGGAGCACTACAGGACAAAACAGGACAACTGGCCATACGGTTATCTCGCGACTGTATCTCGCGACTTAGTCAAGCCGCGAGCCACCCCTATTTTGTAAAACCTGACATTTCACATTCCTCTCCCACTTCAGTATAAATACCCCTTTTACCCACGATTGTAAGAGAGTTTCCAGAGAGAATTTTGAGAGAGAAACCCTAAAGAAAAACAAGATTGATTCACCAACAATCTATACATTAGAGTCTCTTCAAATTCCTCAACTCTCTTCCTCTCCATTGTCAAATCCTTGAGAGGCATCTTACCAAACCTTGTTCTCACCATATTCATCACTGTGAGAGAGCTGTTTGGATTTCTGGGAAGCAGTTAGGAAGGAACCAATCTTCATTGGTTGATGCTACGGTCTAGTAGCGGAATCCGGGAAGCTAGAAAAGAAAAAGGTTCGGTGCAACCTCGTTGGAACAAGAAGCTTGGAGGGCTTAGGTGCACTGGGTAGATTAGGCTTGGAGGGTCTATTGCTGTCCATGTATCCCAACTTTATTTTCTAGTGGATTGTTTACCGCTTGGAGGGCGGCGGAGAGGTTTTACGCCGAGGGCTTCGGTTTCCTCTTCGATAACACATCGCGTGTTGTCTTTGTGTTTGCATCTTCCTTTCTCTTTATCTTTGCCTTTTTATTATCTGCTGTGGGTTGTGATTTTAATTTGGCTCAGATAGTTTTACCAATTCCATATTATAGCTTATGTTAATTTTCCGCACACTAGTTGTTTGACATATTGCTTGAATCGGTTAAGTTGTAATTTGGGGGTCTAAACGTTCAAGGGTGTTTATACACACATTTGAACTTTCACAATCCAATCTTGACGTCCCAGCACCAACCCAAAGCCTACCTCTCATCAAACTTCATGGGAGTTTTAATATTTATCATCAAATCACTCACCTTGGATGACTCAATTGGACTTCCCTTTCCTTTATGTTGGGAAAATTTAGACCCCTTGGTTGATTATACAACAAATTAATCATTTTAAACAAACTAACCAATTATGTAATTCAATTATTGCCAGTTAATTACCACATATTCAAGAAGTCACCAAATTAAAGCAATAAAGGAGTAAATAATAATATAACAATTTGGTGATAAAGTAGAAAACCCAAGGATGTTATCCATGAGGAAAAATCCCCAAGGAACATCCAATATCTAGAACTGAAGTCTTTAAGCTAAAATTAACTCTAATTTCTAGTTGCAACCTCTAGCAATGACTTACTCATGTAACCACATGTAATTCTAATTCTATTGGACTCTTCTATCATAAACTCCCTTCACGAGTGGCGTCTATGACTCCTAGAACTTCTTAAAGATTTGATCTCCCAAGATCCACAACAAACCATGGAATAGCTCTTTGGCTTTAATCTTTTCAAAGGTTCATACCTCGTAGTGTGCGGAAAATATTATAGGCTTCTCCCATAATATTATAGCCTATAATACGGAAAATATTATAGGCTTCTCCCATCCGTATTCAACGGAGTTCCACACCCTCTCATCAATGGATTTCAGGAAAGATTTCATCCTTACTTTCCAGTAAGTATAATTATTCCCATCAAAGTGAGGAGGAATAACTAGAGAGTGTCCGTGTTCCATGACAATAGGGGTCAAGGATCAGCTCAGTGATCAAAGGATCAACAACAAAAGAGCTACCCGCTCTGATACCACTTGTCAGTTTTTAGACTCCTTAAACAATTGATTAAACCTAGGTAATTAGCCAAGTTGTTACTTAGTCCAATTAAACAAGTCTAGGTTATCAAAATAATAAAGATCAAATTATGCAAAGCAGCGAAAAATAAATAACACACGATATGATCACTCAGGAAACCAAACCAGTAAAAACCTGGGGAGGATTTGACCTAGTTATCCTCAAGGTAAACTTGAATCCACTATCTTGAAAGAATCGAAGTTCATACAAAAGGACTTACAAGCACCCCCGCTCGACTTCCTAATGCTACCAACCAGTAGAACTTACTGACACGACCACGTGCAAACTCCGAATCCACGGACTCCTTCTTTCTTGGATTCCCACCAGCTACAAGCACCCCCGCTTGTGTATTCTTTAAGCTTTAATGGCAGCAACTGTTTTGATCATCAAGGTGTAGAAAAATATCTCCTCCTTGAAAACCCTAAGTTTGTGTAAAGGAAAGCTCCTCTAGATCTCACAAGAGATTTACACAAACCGCAATATGAGTAACACTAAAACGTGGCTAGGGTTTGCCTTTTATACTTAGAACAAATAAGAAACCCTAAAAACGTTTTAAAACAACTAGGGCTGAGTTGAAAAATTCTGCAGAAAAGCGATTTGCCCGAGCTTCGATCGGTCGAGCCTAAGCTTCGATCGATCGAGCCAGGCCGAAAGCCACAATGCTTTCTGCTTTACACTCGATTCCAACTTTACATTGACATACAACTTTGAGCTAGCTTTAAACACTTCTAAACACATTATTTTGATCATGGTTTGCCAACAATACAAATTAGAGTTCTAAATACATAAAGTCCTACACTTTAGAACCTAACATCCTCCACCACCACCACCACCGGCCACCAGTCCATAGTAGGAAAGAAGGAAAAAAAAAACAACAACAACCCAAATCGAACCCACAAATCCACAACCACCACCACCAGCCACTAGTCCACAACAGGAAAAAAAAAAAAAAACTCAACCTAAATCGAACCCACAAATCCATAACCACCACCACCACCATCGATCCAAAACCCAAATCTCCAATCTTCTTTTTCCTTAGCCACGACCACAACCACAGCCACCACCACCACCAGTCCACAGCAGGAAAAAAAAAAAAAAAAAAAAAAACCCACGACGAGCAAGCACCGATCACGTCGGCAAGTTGGGTCGGCAGAAGCGATGGATCGGCGGCTTAGGTGATCAGAGTTGAGAGAGTGAGAGATCGGAGTGAGAGAGCGGTGGCTTGGCTGATTGGAGTTGAGAGAGTGAGAGATCGGAGTGAGAGTGAGAGGCCGGCTGGAGTGCGAGAGTGAGAGACCGGAGTGAGGGAGTGAGACCGGAGTAGTGAGGGAGTGAGACCGGAGTAAGGGATTGAGAGACTAGATTGAGGGAGAGTGATGTTTAGACTTCAGAGATGAGAGAGAGAGAGAGTGAATGTGAGAGAGAGAGAGAGGCATTATTTTAATATACCGAATGATTAAAATAATAATATTTTTTTTTGCTCCTCATGAACAGTGCACATCTATTTTTAGATGTGTACTGTAGCAGTGGAGCTAAAATTTTTAGATTTAGCTCCACTGCTGGAGCATCATTTTAGCAGCAGTGTAGCTAAAATATAGCAATATAGCTACACTGCTATAAACCCCAACTGGAACTAAGCACAAAACCACTGTTACAAACCCAGCTGGTATAGTGCCTTTAATTTTCCACAATGAACATTTCGTCACTTATAATTTGAACAATAGGTTCCATTTCGTCACTAATTTTTATTACTGATCTTTGTACTACTGTAAGAAGTAAGAAGTAATAGGTTTAACATAGAGAAACAAACAATATTGGTTTTGGTACTACGGTAAGAATTATTAAATTAAAATTTAATATTTAATTGCTATATGGGTATGTGGATTGAAATTCTGGTAGTGTGCCCTTTAATCAAGTGGAAACTATTAATGGGGAAAGAGAGACAAAAAAAAAAAAAATGTTAGTATTAATTAGGTAATAAAGTAGGAAACTAATAACATTTAATGATTTTTTTTAACCATTAGATTTTTTTAAAATTTACGGTGTAAAAAATATATAACTTTTTAAGAGTTGCACCAGGTGTAACTTGAACCCATCTCATATTTATATATATATATATATATATAGCACTATAAGTAGGGCTGTCCATGGGTCGATTTTGGCCTAAACCCGGACTTGACTCGCTCAGATCAAGTGGAAAAAAAACACACCCGCAACCGACCGTCGACCACCACTGGTTGGGTTGGCCAAGCTCAGGGGAGCGAACAGTCGAGTCAATCAAGTCTGATGATGAGCGATGGTGGGCGGAGGAGAAGTTCTATCTTTGCCGATTTGAGTTGAAGGCGTTGGATTCGAATAGATCGGAGTCTATCTTCGCCGATCTTAGTAAGAATAGCCGGATTCAACCAAATATTTGAGTCTATTTTCGCCGATCTGAGCCTGTCTTTGCTAATCTGAGTCAGATCTAACCATATATCGCCAGATTTAAGCAAATCTGACTAAGGAGGAGAGTAGATCTTGGCCGAATTTGAGTGAATCTGAGCAAATACCACCGGATCTAAGTGAAGGAAGACAAAGGGTGGCTGGATCGGAGCTAAGGAACACCAGAAAGTCGCCGGATCTAGGAAATTTTAGCTTTTTTTTAGCATTTATCAGTCGGATCAGGTGGCTTGGGTTTGAGAGACCGAAACCCGCCACTTAACTCACCGGAGTCGAGTTTCAGAGGATAGGAACCGTCACCGACCGACGGAGGTGTCAGATTTGGCTGTGACGGGTCGGGTCCGGTCGGTTTGGTTGGTTTGGCCGGGTCTCTGGGTTGCTTGGACAGCCTAAACTATAAGAGCACGTTTGGTAGATTGTAATATACACTGTAATGTAATAGATATTCCTATAGCATAACTATTCGGTTATTTGGTTATGTTTTTATTACAATGAATAGTTATTCCTTATGAATAACTATTCTTCAAAATGAGGAATAACTATTCATTATCAAAAGTACTAAATATCTATTCCTTCATCTTATGTAATAACTTTTTAAAAAAATTTCCTAAAAGCCATTAGTTGCCACATCTTCAAAAGGAAAGAAAATAAATTTTCCTTGTTGTTAATTATTAGCTCTATTTTGAACACCCTAAAATAAGTGTAATTTAGGAAATTTGACTTAAAAATGATTTAATTACACATTCTTTTTGCACTCTACTAAATTATGGACGCATATTCAGAATTCTATTCTTAAATGGTCACCAAACTAATAAATAGTAATACTTATTACATTCTAACTTAATGTATTCCTTGTAATACTTATTCCTATTCCCATGTAATAATCATTACAGTATACCAAACGTGTCCTAAGTACATGGACCTAAATTGAATGGGATGCAAAAACTTAGACCACGTTGGGCTAGCCCATCCCACGAACTTGATCAATAATAACCATTAATGGACCTCAACGTGACAACTTAGTTTGACATTGACAGCACAACAATCACATTATTATTATTTTTTAATAGAAAGAAGTAAGTGAATATTATTGAACTAAATCCGATTGGAAAATATCATTCAAATCACTAGGCAGAAATTCTACCCATACATCTGTGTCTGCAGTTATAACTGCTCGTCTAGCTAAGGCATGAGCTAATCTTTTTCCTTCCCGTCTTACATGAGTAAAACTACGAGCTCTAAGAGAAGTACCAAATTTGTTACAATCATCAATCACATGACTGAAAAGAGTGTTGCACCTTCGCAAGGCAGACAAGGTGTTCATCACCTATAAACTATCACCTTCAATAACAACATTAAACAGGCTTAGCTCCATGGCAAATAAAATGGCGTAGCGTGCAGCCATTGCTTCTACTAACTCCACGGACTAAACCAGGGGAATTTTCTGACTTAGAGCAGCAATTATCTGTCCTATGTGATCACAGAACACTACACCAATACCAGCACAGCCCGAAGCATTAAAGAAAGCTGCATCAAAGTTTCCTTTATAATTTGGCTCAAATGGTAAAGACCAGAATACCTGAGCTTGTGGGATAGCAGTCCGAGCTAGCTGTTTTACCACTTCCGAAAATTCCAACACCAACTCCTTCGCTTGATGTTCCAACTTGGGGAGGCTCCAAGTCTGTTGCCCCTCTCTAATTCGATTTCGCCATTGCCATAAGCTCCACGCTATGGTAGAGAAAAGAGCAACCTGAAAGGATGAGCACCTATGTAAGACTTCCTCAAACAAGTCAACAAAATTTTTGTAATTTTTCTGAAACAGAGGAGCAAATCCCGGATCTTATTTCCACACAAACTTAGCATGATCATACAACCATAGACTAAGCAACAAAGTTTCCTGATGCTCATCACACTGATCATAGGTTTCATCAATGGGGATATGGCGAGCTCGAAGATTCTGCTTTGTTGGGAGTGAGTCCTTGGCTGCACGCCAATAAAATGACGGATCTTGTTTGGAGCTTAGATTTTCCAGATTTGCTTCCAGAGACTTCGCTGTTCCATACCTGAAGACGAACATGGGATATTATTTGCTGCTTCAGTTGCTAGGAAGCGATATGCGCTACGAACACTATAAGCACCGTCCCTCGTTAATGGCCAAACCAAGATATCCTCCTCACTACTCTCACATACTAGGATTCGGCTCACCAGCTCTGCTTCCCATGGGAGAAAATTTTCTTCAAGCTTACCCGGGTCCCAAATTCTAGTGTTGGGATAAAACAGTTCACTAACCCGGGTTAATGTAGACTCACCTCGGGGGGAAATGATTTTACTATAAGTTTGATTCGGTAGCCAGCGATGTTGCCACACTTCTATCTTTTGGCCATTTCCTACCTGTCAAATTGCACACTTCTTAATAACCTCCCTTGCTTGCAGGATACTCCTCCAAGTGTAAGAGCATTTGGGGTGAATAGGTGCTTCCAAAATGCTCCCATTAAGGAAATAGTTAGCACTAAAAACCTTATAGAGCAGCGAATCTTTTTGATGAATAAGTCTCCACACTTGTTTGGCCAATAAGGCGTTGAATTTTTGGATATCTCTAAAGCCCATCCCTCCCACAGATTTAGATGAACACAAGGAACTCCATTTTACCCAATGAATCTTTTTTGAGTCCCCATAACCCCACCAAAACCTACAAATCATCGTTTCAATTTCCTTACAGAAACTCACTAGTAGTTTGAAGACACTCATTGAATAAGCCGGAATGGACTGGACAACTGCTTTGATCATGATCTCCTTCCCTGCTTGAGAGAGAAGCTTTTCCTTCCACCCTTACATTCTTGCCCATATTTGCTCCTTCACATTTGTAAAGCTAGCTTTCCTCTCTCAACCAATACAAAAAGGAAGCACTTCTCATAGTGCTGAACAATTGGGACATTGAGAGCCACTTTAATCACTTCCTGTGTCTGAGCATCAATGTTCTTGCTAAAGAAGAGGGTAGTTTTATCCCTATTTATCATCTAACCCAAAACCACCTCATAATAATGTAGTAGTGTCTAAATTTTATGGCACTCCTCCTGTGTAGATCTACAAAAGACCAAACAATCATCTGCAAAGAATAGGTGAGTAAGTTTTGGGCCATTCCGACAAATGGAAAAACCCTCAATGTCTTCCTCCTTGGCTGCCTTCTGAAAAATAGAATTCAACCCCTCTTCACAAAACATAAATAAGTAAGGGGAAAGAGGGTCTCCTTGTCTTAATCCCCTAAAAGGAGAAATCAAACCTTTCAGCTTTCCATTTACAAGGATGGAGTATGAAACTGTGCTTATACATTCCATGATCAATGCCACCCAAGACGCTTAAAAACCCATCTTTAAAAGTATTTTTTCTAGGAAATCCACTCCACTCAGTCATAGGCTTTACTCATATCCAGTTTTAGGGCCATAAACCCCTTCTTCCCAATGCAATTATTCTTCATGTGGTGTAAAGATTCAAAGGCTATTAAGATATTATCAGTAATCAATCTATTAGTAATAAAAGCACTTTAAGTCTCAAAAATAATAGAATGCAACATAGGCTTAAGACGATTGGCTATAACCTTAATAACAATCTTATAAATCACATTACACAAACTTATGGGCCGGAAATCAGATACTCTTTCCAGATTATTATCCTTTGGGATCAAAGTAATGAAAGTATGATTTATAGATTTTAAGATAGCACTTGGGCTTCAGCTTGACAAGACCGCTTGATGAACATCCATTCCCACATCCGCCCAGTAGGTCTGATAAAACAGAGGTGGCATACCATCTAGCCCTGGAGCTTTCAAAAGGTGCCATTTCCCTAATTGCAACATCCACTTCCTCTGTAGTATAAGGCCGAGCCAGATCTCTCCTCATATCTTCGGTCACTACCTCCTCCACACCATCTAGGATACGCTCAAAATCATAGGGATTGGAGGAAGAAAAAAGCCCGGTATAGTACTCATTTAGCAAACTCAAAAAAACCTCCTCATTGTCTTGCCAGACTCCGTTGTCGTCCCTCATCCCCTTAATGAAGTTTTTTCTCTTCCTTTTGGTAGCTGACCCATGGAAAAAACGTGTGTTCTTATCCCCACTTTGTAACCATTGAATTTGAGAGCACTGGTACCACATTTTCTCGTCCCTATCATACAAAACTGACAACTCTAATTTGAGACGAGACACCTCCATGTAGCTACCAGACCTGACTTACTCCTCTTCTGCCTTCCACAATTGCTCTTTGAGCTTCTTAATGCTTCTCTTGACATCGCAAAAATGATCCCTATCCCAAGCTTTCAGCATCTGTTTGCACCTCTTCAATTTCTTGGTGGTAGTGAACATAGGAGTACTCTCAACATCACAGTCCCAAGCTCCTGTAACAATGTCTCTACACCCCGAGTTTGTCAGCCACATAACTTCAAACCTAAAGGGCTTTCTTCTCCACCTCTGACTCTCTCCATTGGGATCCAAAGCCAAGACTATTAGTCGGTGATTTGAGATGAAACAATGCAAGTGCCTAACTCTAGCTATAGGAAACCGTGCCAATCAATCATAATTTGCCACACCACGATCAAATCTTTCCCAAATCAAGTCTCCTCATCGGCGTCCATGCCACATGAAATCTGGCCCTAAATACCCTAGGTCCACAAAACCGCACTGGTCTAACACATCCTTAAACATTTGCATCTGATTATATGGTCTAGGAGCACCTCCCTTTTTGTCCTTAACCTCCAGGAGCTCATTGAAATCTCTAAAACAACACCAAGGCAGTTTTGGTTTGGAGTTGAGCATACAAAGCATGTCCCACCCATTATTCCTATAAGTTGTATTCAGTTCTCCATAGAATCCTGTTAATCGCCATGCCATCTCAGAGTCCCCATCAACAATAGAATCGATGTGATATTTGAAAAAACTATCCGCCCAGACTTTTATGCCTCCTCTCCAAAGTAAAGCTAATCCACCTCCCTGACCATCACTCGGGGCAATGAATAAATCACCAAAGCCTAACTATTCTTTAATCTTAACCATCTATTCCTTTCCTAACCAAGTCTCAGACAGGAAAACAAACGTGGGATCTTGTGCTTGTACAATATCAACAAGCTCTTGAACTGCAAGTCGGTTCTTAAGCCCCCTACAGTTCCATGCTAAAAGTTTCATTCCTGTCGGCAGGGCTGGTCACCAGCCTCCACCAATGTATAATCCTTACAGACTACCCTCTTCTTTCTGCTCCCCTCCACATCCTCCATCTCCTCATCTAATTCCCTACTCATCCTTTTTGCCAACAAAGAACCCTGCACCTCCTTTGATTTCCTTGGTACCCTTTGTTTATGGGCGCCTTTCGTACTAATGGACCGAGTAGACCTCGATATGCTCCCCATAGTAAATGTAGGATTTGTTCCACCTGACACAAGCAAACTCTTTAGGAATTGTGCTGAACTTGCAACCTTTGACCCTACTGACACGAAACTTTGATCAATACATGGACCAAGTGTCTCCATTGAAACTTCCACCTCCCCCTTTTCATACCCTGCCAATTCCCTGTCACCATTATCCTCATGATTCTACACAAAAAGAGATGGACAGTCCTCATTCAAAGTACCCACCTCTGATTTCTCTAAACTCGTCAACGATAATGACTTCTCACTTACTAGCACGTTCCGTATCTCGAAGCATTGAGCATTCTCTGCCACGACATCGGTATCTTGGTTCGTAACTGATAATGAACTTAGCCCCTTCCGCTCCTTATCATCTTCAGTCACTAAAGCTACTATCGAAGCGGATCCTTTTTCCTTGCTCAGTTCTGATTCCTCTTTATCTGATGCAGTGGGACTATCAGTGTCTTCTCCTTCTTCCTCAAGACCCGCCACTTTGATGACTGTGCTAAGAAAAATTCGACATGCTGGCTCTCAGCCACAAGCCAAACTATTTTTCATCCTCTAGTGCCACACCTCTTTTCTTTAGACGTGATGGGCAGTTATTGTCATGGTGAGTGAGTCTGCCACACCAATAACAGATGTTTGGTAGCCTCTTATACTTAAAATTCTTTCTACCTCTGCATAACAGGTTCGTTGGGTTGATAGCTATTTGAACTCTTAAAAAATTGCACCCCTCACCATCCCCCATCGCCGTCTCTTCCCCATCAATCACACCCGCCACCAACGCAACCTCCTTTGCTACTGCCATAGAAAAACTGCCGATAGCCAAATTGTGGACCTGTACCCAAAAGCTAGTCCTATCAAAATTTAGGTTTCGCACATCAGTATGCTTTGAGACTTGTTTTAGGGCCACTAGATTTTTGTCGAACGACCAGGGTTCTCCCTTCAGTACACGGTCTACATCCCCAGAATCCTTAAACTCGAATAAAACCCTATGGTTTCCCATATCTCTTACTTCAAAATCTTTCCGAGTACGCCATAGTAGTTTGAACGTACATGCAATAGCCTCCATATTTAGCACTCGGCTGGTAAAGAAGCAGGCTGCCAAGAAATTTGTCTCTTCGATTTCATCTTCTTCAACTAGGTATTGGTTGCCCTCATGCTCTGAAAGTGAAAACTTCTTCCACTCTTCGGACTGTGACTCCATGATACTCTAAAAGCAAGACAGAGAAGCAAGGAAACCCCACGCCTAACCACAAAGGTAGGCACCGACTTTCACTGATTACTATGGCAACGAGAGCCCTAGGTCAGGAAAACTCTCTCTGAATTTGTATATTCCTAATGCATTTACAGTCACATATTACTCTTTTGAAGAAGCTTACACTCTCACCAAAGGCCCAAAAATATTTTGACATTTATAACACATTCGTATTTGCTGAAAAATGTTGAATATCTTTTTTCTATTTTTGTAAAATTGAGTTTTAATCTAATGGTTGTATGTGAAACAAAGGTTACTAAGGTGCGGTTTGGATAGGACTGAAATGGCGTTTGCATTTTAAGTCTGTGTTTTCTCCTTTTTTTTTTTTTTTGCTTTAACCGCAGTTGTTGACTAAGTCAGTAATGAACAGTGCATCTGTGTACTATTCACGGGTCCCACAAACATCAATTTTCAGCAATTTTATCATTAAAAATAGGTCCTACGATACTATTCACAAATTTAAAAATTATTTTATTACAGTGTTTTCAGTTTTTAGTTTCAGTAAAAGGGGCGGAGGGAGGGCTTCCACCTAGTAATGATTAAAAAAAAAAAAAACCCTACTACTACAAGGTAGGAATCAAAACTTAGTAGCCTAATACTGATAGTAATGATTAAAAAAAAAAAAAACCCTACTACTACATGGTAGGAATCAAAACTTAGTAGCCTAATACTGATAGAACTCTGAAAAGAAAAAAAAAAAAAAAAAAAAAAAAAAAAAAAAAAAAAAAAAAAAAAAAACCACTATAGCTACGGAAAATTTTGCCCCTTAAGTGTTTTTTTTTTTAATTATTATTATTTTTTAATTATAATTGGTTGTAGGAAATTGTTGGTTTGTTCTAATAAAAAAAGCGTTTAGGTTTTGGGCTGTGTTTATTACATACTCTCCAATTATACACAATTTAGTTTTTGAATTGAAATCATGTCTTGAAGTCACAATTTCAATTCAAAAATTGAATTGTGTATATTTTGTGTGCAAGGAGTAGGGTGTTACTTTAGTTTCTTACCCTTTTCCTTAATCACATCAAGGATTTCTTTTATGGACAAAATTTAAGTACAGTACCTTAGGTGCTGTTCCTTATGGGTCCGTTTGGATTGAGCTTATTGTTGCTGAAACTGAAAACACTGTAGCAAAATAATTTTTAAATGTGTGAATAGTGTCGCGAGACCCATTTTTAATGAAAAAGTTGTTGAAAAGTGAAATTTATGGGTACATGAACAGTGCACGAATGCACTGTTCATGGAAGACTGAGTCAAATGTTGCGGCTGAATCAAAAAAAAAAAAAAAAAAAGGCAAAACGTGAAAGGTAAAACGCACCGCAACTTTCAGTGCTCTCCAAACGGGCACTATGTTCTCCTCTTAAGATTCTGCCACATGGATACTTATTTAAAAAATATACTTCCATCTTATGAGAAAAAATCCACATGACAGAATTTTAAGAGAGAAACCTAAGAAATAACACTTAAATACTATATCTAAGTCTTGTCCTTCTTTTATTCGTGACGAGCACAAAGGCACAAAGTCCAAAACCAGGGTATATCATATTGCTTGGATAAAGGAAGTTATCCATGGAGGCCCATTACTTATAAGGCTATGTGCACGGGCTTGAATATAACTACAAAATAAGTGGATGGACCACGAACACTTTAAATCATCCAAAGTATTTTTTGCATATTTCTTATGCATTTTTTTTCTACCATTAAACAAGCAAGAAGACCTTTTAAAAAAAAAAAAAAAAAATTTCAAGAAGAGAACTCTGAACAGGCCACCTCAACGAACTTTTTCAACACAACAATGTTTGTTTTTCTTCTTTTATTCGTGACGAGCACAAAGGCACAAAGTCCAAAACCAGGGTATATCATATTGATTGGATAAAGGAAGTTATCCATGGAGGCCCATTACTTATAAGGCTATGTGCACGGGCTTGAATATAACTACAAAGTAAGTGGATGGACCACGAACACTTTAAATCATCCAAAGTATTTTTTGCATATTTCTTATGCATTTTTTTTCTACCATTAAACAAGCAAGAAGACCTTTTAAAAAAAAAAAAAAAATTTCAAGAAGAGAACTCTGAACAGGCCACCTCAACGAACTTTTTCAACACAACAATGTTTGTTTTTCTTCTTACAAAATAATATGTTATATAATTAATTTATAATGAGATTTATTATTTTGCATGAAATACAAGTATGTTTCAAAATAAATAAACATTCATGGGTCCTAGAAATGGTGGACTGTACATAGAAAAGTCTTTCTTATCATGAATGACTTTTATAGTTAGTCAAAAAGAATATATGTACTCCAAATATTACAAAACCATTTAATATATAATAAGATCTATTCAATTGCGTACAATAAGCAAGCACATGTCCCTTTCAACAGCCCCCCCATGCCCAGTCTTTTTTTTGGCTCCATTTTTCATTTTTCCATTCATTATCTTCCCAAGATTCCTTTCAAAATTTCAAGTTCTTTCTTTTAGGACTTCCTGGATTGAGAGCTATTTCTACGGTAATTTGTTGATATTAGACCTTTTCTGTTTACATTAATTGAGATTTCTTAAAGTAGTTCAAGGATACTGCAAATGCCAAGTGACACTCATAAAGTTTGCTTATTTCAGCTTCAATTTTTTTAAAGAATAAATCACACCATAGTTTTTTTGGAGTCATTTTAAATGAGAGACGAGAGATTTAAACTATAAATGTTTCTATTAAAAACACTTTTGACATCCACACAGTTTGGTGATATAAATGATCATCCACATGCTACTTTAATTAAGTAATTGTTTTAATAGTCATATAATTCATTTAAATTATCCGATGAGTTATGTAATTAAATACACATGGATGACTATTTGATTGCTACATAATGGGTTTGATACGATTCCTCCATATTGTTTGATTAGATAACTTTATATTTATTTCAACTTATGTACGTACTACAACTTCCTTTTAAAATGGGCTTCTTCCATATTGTTTTATAAGATAATTTTATATATTTTTTCAACTTATGTAAAACACAGGGGTGGAGCTAGAGGGGATCGGAGGGGGGGGGGGGGGGTTCCCCCGGCCCACCCAAAAAATACCCTTAGTTATTATAGCTAATACTTATTAAATACTCCTGCCTACTTTTTGGTTTTGGGTTTATTAAATGTCACTCTGTTTCTTTGGTCTTGAAATAGGGCACAACTTTTAAACGAATCATTGAGGAACCTTAAGTCCTCCACTAGCATGCCTTGCACTAAATTTTTTAGTTTGTCCCCACCATATTATAATTTGAACCTTTTATGGATCCACATTAACCAAAATAATTGAAATTTACATATATTACACTCAGTATTTATCTAACTACAAATAGTTCATAACTTGAGTTTTGGCTCTAAAAAAAAATTTAAAAATAGATCATTCATGTGAGAAATATCTCAATAGATAAATACAATATTATGAATAAGCATTTTTTTGTAGCGTGTTTTTTTTTTTTTTTTTTGGTATAATTACATTAAATATCACTTAGTATTTAAATGAATAGCTTTTAAATTTTCAAATTGGTCTCAAATATTATATATTCACATAATGTGTGTAAGTGCGTGTATCATATATAAAATTTGCCCCCCCCTCAACTCAAATCTTGACTTCGCCACTAGTACTACAACTTCCTTTTAACATGGGCTTCTATAAAAAGAGAGAGTGATGAGGCCGCTAGAGTACTCAGGTTAGAAATAATTTTTAGGTTTGCCTTTTTGGCCAAAACGACATAGTTTTAGGCGTGAGAGAGGATTTTTATTTTTATTTTTTTGGGTCAGAGCTATTGCGGTGGCTCCAACCACCCCTATAGGGCCTAACTCAGGTAAGGACCCTATAGCGGCGGTTGAGAGGCGCTGCTATAGGTTAAGTCTATAGCCGCGTTTCTTAAAAACGTATACGCAGGTATAGGTCTTCCTTTAAAAAAAAAAATTATTTGACTGGATTTATAGCCACATTTTTTGAACACAGCAATGGGTCCTATTTAAAAAAACGCAGCTAAAAACACTTACAAACGCGGTTATAGGTTAGTTATAACTGCGTTTTTTCGTAAACACAGCTATAACCCGCGTTTTTAGTAGTGAGAGATGACCCAAAATTTAATATTGAAGAAGGAAGAATAATTAGTTAATTATTCCAAAAGGAGAAATTATTGACAAATCGTATTCATAAACACACTGCAGTGCACAGATCACTTGTTAGCTACTTTTGCAGTGCACAAGTCACACCACAAGAATCTTGATAAGGAGGCTCCATCAGCCTATAAGAGGCATTGTAAGTGCCATATAGGGGATCAGTTTACGCTAGGCCTCTTAGAATGGATATTCACCGTAAAGAACTTGTCAAGAAGTGGAAGAAAATGCCTTGGGTTTCAAGAACTTCGTAAAAAAGTGGGGAAAAAAATATTTAAGTATTTTGTTTATATTAAATATTATAAATCTAAAAGGATATATCTTGTTATTTAATTTTTTTTTAAAAAGGCATATTTTGCACATCCTGTGGAGTAAAAGGCTGAAGAATATGGCTATACTAGGAGTGTAGCTAAAAAGACTGATAGATTATTATCTATAGAGAGAAACAAAAAATGGAAACTTCTTCAAGTGCCGCTCAATTTGTTTGATTCAGTACTTAGTATCACTTCATCCAGAAAGAGGATACATTCCCAACTTTCTAGTTCGACCACATATATTGTCACACTGGCCCTTATATGAATTAGGACTGCATCTAATTTATCATTCTCTACGAGGAGTGATAAATATCTCTATGAGGTAGGGCCAACATGATTTCTAAAGAGAATGTAATGCGTCTAAAGTAGGCATGGATATATGTAGTGGAATTGATGCCTCTTCAGAAGATTCACTAGCATATTTTCATTGGACCACTGGTATCTGACCCACATTCTCAATGCAATGGCTTTGCACACATTGTAGGTCCCTTTTTGAGGTTCTATAGTCACAAATGGTGAGTCATCTAGAATCTGATACACATGAAGAAGTTTTGATTTTTAAGAGTTGAAGAAAGCTGAAGAGGGATTTGATAAAATGTTTAAAGAAAAGCAGTCAGAAAGGTTTTCTGATAAGGACAAGAGATGAGCATTCAAGAGAAAGAGAGGAGGGGATGGATGGATGGAAGTTGACAACACTATGAGGAAAAGGTATTGCAAGAGCATGTGAAAGTAGTAGTATTGGTAGCATAATTGGTAGTTTTTGTCACTTCTTCCTTTTGCAATTCCATACACTTCCTCTTTTAGATCTTTCTCTCTTTTATGAATATCCCTGTTGATCCAATATTCCTACACTTATATATTAGCTTTTGTCTGTGTATAAGATTATTTCAAGACAGAGGCAGTAAGTTCTAATTTAAGCCAAAAACTGTAGTAGTCATGTGTTACTAAATGTTCTAGACTGTCAATCACATATGACTCTTTTTTTTTGGCTGTGTATCAATCACATAAAAATTTAGGCTTGAAGAGAAAAAAGCCTTTCAAATGTGTTATAGAACTCAACGGATCACATATGGGGTGCCATATGGTATCAGATTGGGTGCAAAGTACTTCTGGCTTTGATGTTCTGCACAATGGATGAATGCATGTTTTTTGGAATATCAATTGTATCACACTACCACTTCTGAAGGGAAGAGAGTAGGAGGCACTAAAAGAAAGATTGCTAGTGTGCTGCAGCACAATGTTCAGTAGGGCTGAATTCTGAACCTAACTCTTCACAGCAGCAAGATATGGCTATGGAATGAAGGGCCTAAGGGCAATGGTAAAGAAAATATATGAGGTCTACGGATACTTTGAATATATATTGAAGAGAGCTAGCTTCAAAAAAAAAAAAAAAAAAAAATAGAACTCATTGGAATTGGACATTACAAAGAAAATATTATTCTCAAAATCCCTTTGTAAATTTTTAGTTTCTTGGTTTGGAAAGGCTTAACATAAAAGCAACCTTATCCTCTATTTGTTTTGTTTTGCAGAAAGCAATACAGTGAAATGTCACCAGAATCAGGTCTTATTCAGACAATGAAATCACCAATAATTGATTTTTACACAAAGAAAAGCCAAAAAGCACAAATAACATATGGTTTTATTCCTATAGTCTATATTAACATGTCAATTAAGAAAATATTAGAGTATGATTTCGGATAGAATAGAATTGGGGAACATAATACATGTGATTAACCCTAACTAGTTTGTTGAAGATCCACAATCAACCCCAAAATTTTTAAGGCTAAAGCTTGGTGGTTGTAGTCTATTTCAAAATTTTAAAATTCACCTGAAATTTACAAAAACATTTTCAGGATAAAATCTATATACAAAGCAATTGTAGTTCACTACTTCCCTACTAATTTTTCATGGGACAGATTCCTTTGACTTCCACGAGACCATTTAGTATGGATGAAATTTCCACCATATGTTCCTTCTCAACTGTATGGCTCCACATCTCCCTTTCGCCCTTTTTCTGATTCTATGAGGATGGCATTGGCACCATACAATCCTTACAATCTTTGGAGCTTGACTCCATCCTCCTTAAACATTGATATGTGGTCACACTACCACCTTCATTTCCTTTTCATGACTCTTTTTTTCTATTTCCATGTTAATGATGATCTTTGTTCGCACCCATCTACTTTTGTTCTACATACCTGGTGGAAACAAGACAAAAGTTCAATGTAAGGTTCAATGTTCCATCATTCATTCCATCAATCAATAATCAGTTTGTGATGCAAATAACAGTGTTTCCACATATGAATGGGGGTTCATGTTTCACTACTCAATTATAAGCATTAATGGGTAATCAATACTGTGCAAATGTCTCAACAACAACAGGACTTTGAGCCATAATTCAGGCATGATATGTTTTGGATCATTAGAGTTGTAGCAGACCATTGATCAATATCAGATTCATTATCTGCAGCCACCAATTCTGTGCCCACAAAAGAGTATTCTCATACTCTCAATTGCCCTATTAGAAATGGTAAACTTATTTATGGTATCTTCCAAATGCCCAAGAAATTTATGAGAGTCAACCAATAAATCATTAAGTACACAAAAACCGCCATTCAAAGCATAATTGATCATCCAGTTGGATTCAACAAAGAAGTATGTCAGCATCATTGCCATTGTAATTAAACAGATCCTACTCCATCTTTGGTAAGTGGTCTGCATAAATGTAATGAGCTAAAGATAAAGAGCTGGCCTATCAATAAGTCTCTCTCAATGAACATCAACATACAGGACTTACAGTGGACATTGAACTAGTTAGTGTCTTATTATGAATGGCTCATATTATCTGTTCATTAAAATGTGACACAAATTTAATCCGCCTATTTTTAATTCTCCACAAGACTCAAATTTGTAACTATTTTTGTACCTTGTCAGGATTGTACTTCTAATATTGCGAGTAATTTGAATATGATCCTAGTTTAAATGCAAGTTAATTCTTCTATATCAATTTGGTTATGCAAACAAAGACAATTTTCTTTGTATTTAAACAAATATATCAAGTTTGTCTTAAGCCTGTTGCATATCCGATGGCCCCAAAAATAGTTGCTTTCAATGTTAGTGACATCCTGTAAGGCCTTGTGTTCTTTAATTCAGATACTCCCTCGTCCCACATGGTTTGTGCACCTTAAAAATGAAGTTTTTTAAAGAGACATCATTCAAAATTGCCTTCAATCCCTGTTCACTGTTCATTCCTCATGCCAAATTCAGAAGGACTCCATGACCATCCATGTTGATGCTTTTCAAGTTTTAATAGTTCCTCAGGGCTACTGAGTTTGGTTGGAGAGTAAAATTGATGGCTACCAGAAAGTGATTTTTTAGCTGCAAATTCTTGGACCGGTTGAGCCTTGGAATGCATGCATGTGTTCACTCATAACCATCATTAAGTTAACACCATGCTTCAAATCCCCCATCCCCCCCCCCCCCCCCCCAAAAAAAACGTATTCTTGATAAAATTCACGTATTCCTTAAAACTTCAATTAAGCTAACATAAATCGCTTACTGAAAGTTCAAAAACGTGTATAAACACCCTTGAACGTTTAGACCCCCAAATACAAAATAACCAATTCAAGCTTTATGACAAACAACTAGTGTGCGGAAAATGAACATAAGCTATAAACAGAATTTGGAAATCAATCTAAGCCAATTATAAATCACATCCACAGCAGAAAATAAAAGACAAAGATAAAGGGAAGAGAGATGCAAACACAAGGATAACACACGATGTGTTATCGAAGAGGAAACCGAAGCCCTCGGCGTAAAACCTCTCCGTCGCCCTCCAAGCGGTAAACAATCCACTAGAAAATACAGTTGGGATACAAGGACAGCAATAGACCCTCCAAGCCTAATCTACCTAGTGCACCTAAGCCCTCCAAGCTTCTTGCTCCAACGAGGTTGCGCCGAACCTTTTTCTTTTCTAGCTTCCCGGATTCCGCTACTAGACCGTAGCATCAACCAATGAAGATTGGTTCCTTCCTAACTGCTTCCTAGAAATCCAAACAACTGTCTCACAGTGATGATGATGGTGAGAACCAGGTTTGGTATAATGCCTCTCAAGGTTTTGACAATGGAGAGGAAGAGAGATGAGGAATTTGAAGAGACTCTAAGGTATAGATTGTGGGTGAAACAATCTGGTTTTTCTTTAGGGTTTTTCTCTCAAAATTCTCTCTGGAAGCTCTCTTTCAATCGTGGGTAAAAGGGGTATTTATACTGGAGTGGGAGAGGAATGTGAAACGTTAGGTTTTACAAAACAGGGGTGGCTCGCGGCTTGACCTCGCGGCTTGACTAAGTCGCGAGATCCAGTCGCGAGTAAACCGTATGGCCAGTTGTCCTGTTTTGTCCTGTAGTGCTCCAGCTAGCATGACTGTTCATCTTCCAGCATGCTTGGCACGTGTGTTGCTTCTGGCGGCTTGCAGCCGCGAGTCACCTGCGAGTCCCAGCCGCGAGTCTCTGTTTTCTTGCACACTCTTGAGCAATCTTCACTCTATCTCACTCACTACCTTTACAACAAACCCACCTAAATACAGGGTTACTAAATGCTGAATTACAAGCAAATTTGGCACGGAATAAAGCCAATTAGATGGTTGAATAAATTCAACCTTACAATCTCCCCCTTTGGCTATTCCGTGACAAAACCCTAAAACAGACTCTAGACTTAACATGTGAGTTGGGAACAGTTGAACAAAACTCACTCACACCTAACTCTAGAAGCTGTGAAGCACTTGAATCATATGAACATAATACTCCTGAAACACAACAATACACCATGATCATTGTAAGCAGAAAATTATAAATGCATATGAAACAGGCAATATGTGATCAAGCAAAGATGGAATTAAGAAACAAACCATGGCTTGATCAACTAAGTGAACACCACAAGGTAGTGATCACAGTGCTCATTCACACTTGGAATGAACACAAGGACATACAAGTTAACAAGCACAAGGCAAGACACTTGTATGCTCAACACTCAACCAATGCATAACACACAAGGCATATGCATCTAGGAACAATCCTACAAGGGCACAAGAGTGACAGTACATAAACCAAAATGCAGAACATTTAGATTAAAGTACTGATTTCAACATAGCATAAAGGCTGCATTAAGCAAGGTACAAACCATAAACTATGCATAAAACATTAACCCTAAAAGCTTACAAAAGCACATGGGTACAAACTACAATATAACTGAATATAAACTTAAACAATATAAACTAAAAGTATATAAAGTTTCTCCCGTTCAAAATGATGATAAGCTGTGATGCACTTGGAACATATATACTTGTAACCTGAAACACTTGCACAAAACACATTAGACCCTCAAGGTAAAGCAAGTAATAGAAGGACAAGTATAATATAACAAGTAAATTGCGATCAAGTAAACATGATATGAAACATGTGAGCAACTTGATCATACACCAAAACAGTCATAAAAATGACTACAATGATCACATAGCAAAGCAAAAGATTATCGGAACAAGCATTTAATGAAGCACAATAGCATAGGGATATATGCATGTCCAAAACACAAACACAATGCAATACAAGAAAACAAACATAAAGAGAATGTCTTCTCCCCCTTGGTATATGCATCTCCCCTACGGAATATCTCTCCCCCTACAAATGTGCATGAGAAATAGAATTTCTCCCCCTAAGGATGTGCACAAGAGTCATATAGAAATGACAAAACACTCCGACATACTCTTTAGAGTATACTCTCCCCCTTTTTGTCAGGAATAGACAAAGGGTCAAGGAGAAACGAGGGTAAGAGATGAAGGTAAGAACAAAGAGAATGATGCAGGAGGAAAAATGAAAATTTTTTGAAAACAACTTTGAAAATAACCCTCAATATGCAAAACACGCGATTTTCGCGACTGAGTGAGTCGCCACAAAGTCGCCAGTTCAAGCCGCCAAAACACTCAAAGACAAAAGATTGAAAATTTTTCTAAGTGTTTTTCGCGACTGGAAGGTCTACCCGCGAGAGAGTCGCGAGCTGAGCCGCCAAAATCTCTGAGTAACCCTTGCGACTAGACCTTCCACTCGCGAACAAGTTGCCAAAAATGACCCGCGAAGACGCGACTGAGTCTCGCGACTTGACTTACCCGCGACTGAGTCGCCAAAACAGGGCAAAACTGGGTTTCTTGAAAAATTTCAGATTTTTTAACAAAATACTTTCCAAAAACACCTAAAACACTCAAAAATCTTTTTGCGCTTGAATTAACAAAGATTGAGCATGTGAAAACACATTTCATCAAGTACAATCACACAAATGAATATGGCATTTATTGAACATAAACTTGTGTGTTGTGTGTGGATATCAACAATGAGATAGTCCTTAGTCTAATGTGAAGCTTCAATGATCAATTCAACCAAGGCATACACAATTAGCACTAGATCAAGTGATCCATCTCAATTATAGAAATATGTATATATGACCTTCCACAAAACTTGATAACATATCTTGGAGCTTTACATTTGACTCCATAACATTTGATCATTTTGATCTCTTGAGACAATCACCTCTCATTGTGAGAGTGATATTTGATATTTCACTTTAATGAACAAGCCTTTGGCTTTTTGAATAAACATTCTCTTTAATATAAGGTCGCTTACCCTTTTTCCTAGTCGAATACTAGAATGTGCGACAGGCTTTTGCAGCTCAATATCTCTTTTCATTTGGAGATTTACATTTGGTGAGCTCTTCTTAGCAAAAACAAAAATAAAGAGTGAGAAGATATATAGACACAAGTCTATGCAAGTTTCAAGATCAACATAACCATTCACTAATCATTCATGACAAGTTTGAAGATCTATTTACAACAATCACATAGATTTCAAGATTTCTCCCACAGTGATATGAGTGCAAAGAAACAAGCAATGCTCGAAAATGCACAAAGCCATTAGCACAAAGGTACAAGGCAAAACAAGTTTTGAGACAAAACTCAACAACGTCGATCAAACTTTTTGATTTTCTACTTTTTATGTGGTTTTGGATTTTTACACACACAAACCAAAGACATAAAAGTAAGATCAAAACAAAAACAAAACAATGCATATAAAGATATGCATGATGCACAAATGCATGACAATGAAGCATCTAATGCATGAAGGGTCCTACAAAGATCGAAAGAATTAGATCAAGGACCAAAGGAACAAAAGCTCAACCATAGGAACCCTTCCTCATCCAAATAGAACAATTGTTTGGAATGAGTGTCTCATGAGAAGTGAGACGAGGGTTGGAAGAATGAGAACCGGAGATGCACATAGACAAAGAGTTAAGAGCATTAAACACTTTCTTTAACAACATGCTATTATCACTAAAATCCGGTTTATCCTTTTTAGCACAACTTCCAAGAAGCTCAAGTTTTTCTTTTCTTTTGATTCTTTTAAAAGCATGAAACTTAGAGCATTGAGGTCTTAGATGACCAAAGGCACCACAATGGTGGCAAACAATGCGTTTAGGTCTACTAGACTTTTTAGAAAGAGATCTAGCAACATTGTTTTGTTCCCTTTTCAACTTGGAGCATTGAGGTCTTATATGACCGATCACACCGCAATGGTGGCAAGTTGGAACAAACTTAGATCCATTCAAAACCTTAGGTTGAGACCTAAACGGAGGCTTTGACTTAACAGCCTTTCTCTCCACATTTTGATTTCTCTTATGTGGAGGAATGTACACCGATTTGTCCTTTAAGGTAGAACACATACTAGGCACAAAATCGGGTACTATAACATGATTGCAACAAATATTTTCATCATTTTTAACAATAGGTTCAGCAATCAAACACTTGGCATGCATCTTAAGAGATTCATTTTTCACATTTAAGATCATCAACAAGTTTGTTAGACAAAACAAGTTTAGCATCCAAGTCCATATTCAAACATTCAAACTCTTTCAGCTTTTCATGAGAAGTTTCAGCAAGTTTTTTATATTTCTCAACCAATTTGTTGGATTCATTGAGCTTAGCAATCAAATTATCCTTTTCACAAAATAACTTGCTCAAATTCTTTTGAAACTTCTTAGCATTTTTCTTTAAGAGTTTGTCAACACCACCCATAGATTCAAATAACATGTCATCACACTTATGAGGATTAACACTCATAGAGGCAATTTCACAAACACGTGGCATGTTACATTCATTACCAACCAAATCATGCAAAGAGTCATACAAAGCACAATCCATGGCAAATAAACACAAGGGGTCAAGGATCACACTTAGGTATATAAACCACAACAAGTGTACCCGCTCTGATACCAATTGAAAGTTCAAAAACGTGTATAAACACCCTTGAACGTTTAGACCCCCAAATACAAAATAACCAATTCAAGCTTTATGACAAACAACTAGTGTGCGGAAAATGAACATAAGCTATAAACAGAATTGGAAATCAATCTAAGCCAATTATAAATCACATCCATAGCAGAAAATAAAAGGCAAAGATAAAGGGAAGAGAGATGCAAACACAAGGACAACACACGATGTGTTATCGAAGAGGAAACCGAAGCCCTCGGCGTAAAACCTCTCCGCCGCCCTCCAAGCGGTAAACAATCCACTAGAAAATACAGTTGGGATACAAGGACAGCAATAGACCCTCCAAGCCTAATCTACCCAGTGCACCTAAGCCCTCTAAGCTTCTTGCTCCAACGAGGTTGCGCCGAACCTTTTTCTTTTCTAGCTTCCCGGATTCCGCTACTAGACCGTAGCATCAACCAATGAAGATTGGTTCCTTCTTAACTGCTTCCCAGAAATCCAAACAACTGTCTCACAGTGATGATGATGGTGAGAACCAGGTTTGGTATAATGCCTCTCAAGGTTTTGACAATGGAGAGGAACAGAGATGAGGAATTTGAAGAGACTCTAAGGTATAGATTGTGGGTGAAACAATCTGGTTTTTCTTTAGGGTTTTTCTCTCAAAATTCTCTCTGGAAGCTCTCTTTCAATCGTGGGTAAAAGGGGTATTTATACTGGAGTGGGAGAGGAATGTGAAACGTCAGGTTTTACAAAACAGGGGTGGCTCGCGGCTTGACCTCACGGCTTGACTAAGTCACGAGATCCAGTCGCGAGTTAACCGTATGGCCAGTTGTCCTGTTTTGTCCTGTAGTGCTCCAGCTAGCATGACTGTTCATCTTCCAGCATGCTTGGCATGTGTGCTGCTTCTGGCGGCTTACAGCCGCGAGTCACCTGCGAGTCCCAGCCGCGAGTCTCTGTTTTCTTGCACACTCTTGAGCAATCTTCACTCTATCTCACTCACTACCCTTACAACAAACCCACCTAAATACAGGGTTACTAAATGCTGAATTACAAGCAAATTTGGCATGGAATAAAGCCAATTAGATGGTTGAATAAATTCAACCTTACACCTACAAATGCTGCCAGCTTGATACAATTTGAGGTCTGAGACGATAAGAAATGAGATATTTTTATTATTAATTGAAAATCAATTAAATAATATATATATATATATTCAACTTTATGTAATATTTTTTATTTTAAATCCATTTTCTTACTTTTGACTTTTGAGATGCAAAATTAATAAAATCTAGGGTTTGGGGCCAAACATTTTTAATTCCCACAAATTTAAGATATTTGGAGGGAAAGGAATTCTACTTATACTATAATTTTTCAATTAGTCAGTATTGCCCTTATAATTTAAATTTATATCGATTTCATTAAATTAAATGAAAAATGTTATAACTATCAATTTATTTGATATCTTATCATTTTCTCTTTTCCCTATTTTAATTTTTAAAACATCTAAACAAAGAGACCGTATCTATTCCCCTCTCCTACGACCTTCCTTAATTTTATAAAAATCTAAATAAGGGAAGGATAATCATTTCCCACCCCTTTCCTGTCCCTCAAAATTTCCAAACTGACTGATATAAAACCATTCTAGAGATATCAAAATCGAATGCAAATCTTCTGTACCATTTTTTGAGTACCACTCTATGTTCCACCAATCACTACTTAACATGTGTATAATTGCTTTCCATTTTAAACTATAGTTATTTTATGTGGTGGGCCTTTTTTTGCAACTGTAGGCTGGGCTGTCTCCTGCCATGTTACGGCCCAATGATTCTGGGTAGGAGAGTTAGGATTGGCTCGATTGCAACACACCCTGAGCCAGCTTGTGCACAAGCTAGAACCCCTTTACTAAGACCTTGGACACATGCCCATGGCAGAGGAAGTTGTTACAAAAAAAGTTATGACGGACATGTCTAATATGACAATAATAAGAAGAATATGTTTACGGTCAGCTAGAAAAAAAAAAAAAGAAAAAAAGAAAAGAAAAGAAAAGCGAAGTCATGATCTTAGTAAAGGAGGAGATAATGCAGTGATATAAATGCAACAGAAGTGAGTTAATGACAATGACAAAAAGAAAAGGAAATAATATTAATGCTTGATCAATAAAATAACAGGAAAGATGGTTAGTCTGCTGTGCTTGATTTCTTAATGAAGTTAAGTCTAGGAAGGGAACCACCCTTCAATGTGGGCAATCTCACTAGGACGTCCTGCCACAGAAATTGCCCACTTTGAGAGAATGGGTCTAGATGACTTTTCTTCCAATTCCTTAATCCTCACTAAAGAGTAGGCTTTTAGAGGGAGAGAAAGGGACAACCTATTGATGCATGCCTACTATTACACTCTTGTTTGCTCTCTGTTTTCCCTCCTATCTTTCACTATTTTTATTACTTCTTTTTCTCTTATTTTTTATTTTTTATTTTTATCTTTTGTGTTTTTCTTCCCCTTTTTTTCTGTTCTCCTTCGTTCTCCTCCCTCTTGCCTCTACTGTGGACAACATTTTTTATATTGCTTGCTGTGATGAGTTTTTACTGTTTTACTCCTTAATCGCTTTTGTCTTGGTATAGGTGTCTTTCCCAAACCACCCATTGGTCTGTCGACTGCCTAGCCATCATCACTTACCTGTGCTGGCCGGGCCACATCCTATTCCCAGAAAAAAGAGTTTTATTTTGTTTTCTTGCTCACTATGGCATTCCCATCTGAATAAGTGTGGGTATTCTCTCTTACTGTCCCCTATGGCATGCACCTAGTGATTCTAGCTCATCTTTCCCTCTTTCCAATGATATGTCATCCTAGTAGGATATTTCCCCCAAAAGAGCTTAAGTAGGAACCCTAGAATAGGCGTTCCCCTTCTCCCCACCGCCAGACCATACCTTCTCTTACCTCTGACCCATAGCCCACCACTCCCGTATTGGCTGGGTACAAGTAGGTGGTACCTAAGCCTTGTGCGTGCTCCACTTCCATGTGTGTCCCTGGCTTGTTTGCTGTTCATGCGTTTGCCATGACCTGAGGGCTTGTCTGCACATTCTGCTACTCATTCTTGACCTCTTGTGGCGTGGATGAGTCTCTAGGTTTTCATTCTTTATGTCTTACTTCTTTTTTGGGCTGGGTCTTGCTTGGTTCCTTTCCTTATTCAATCCATCCCTTAACCTCTTTGCGAGTCGATTGATACTTCTACCATGCCACCCTGTTGTTCTTGCCATGTTATTATTTGACTTGTGCTTGCTGGGCCTCTTTTGGGCCTGCTGTATGCTTTCCTTCTACTCAATTCCAGTAGCCTAGTACTATCATTGGGCTTGTACTCATGCTACTTTGGGCTTCCTTGGCCCATTTCATTGCTTTCGAGCTCTGTTGGCCCATTTTATTCTTTTGGGCATCCTCGGCCCGTTTCATTTCCTTGGGCATCCCCAGCCCATTCCAATCCTTCATTCCCATGGGCTTTTGCTAATTCTTTTGGGTTTCCCCAGCCCAAGTTACCATATCCTTTACTTTTGAGGCTTATAGGTTTTTCCACCAACCCCTATTTACTTAATTCCTTCCTTTGGGTTCCTTTGGCCCATTCTTGCTTGCTTTCCATTTCTCATAATGCCCATGAGTTTAGTACTTCTTTCTTCGGGCTTCTTTGGGCCTGCTTGCTTTCTTTAAGGTTTTTTTGCTATTTTATAGGCCTATGGTCCATTATTATTGCCATTTGGGTTTAATGGTTTCCTTCTCAATTTGCTAATTCTTCTTCTTTATTCCCTCCCATATTGTTGGGCTTTTTCCTATTATTGGGCCTCCTTACCAAAGTGGGCATCAACATTTAGCCCCTTGAGCATATGAAGTGCTCTTGCGGTTTATATGCGAATAAAAGGTCTCTTCTTCTTCTCTTCTCTCTCTCTTCTTTTTTTTTTTTTTTTTCAAACAATAGGCTTGCTTTACTTTCTTTTTTACTGTGAACAGTGTTGTCTCTTCAAATTTCCCAATTTAGTAGTTATTTTGAAACACAGCTTCCGCTTCATTAATACCGTGCCTTATTTGATGGATGACCCATTGCATCCTTTTGTGTCAGCGTTAATGTCATCAATACTTAAACATATTCCCTTTACGTCATTGTCACAAAAAGCCTTTTTATTTTCCCTTTTCTTCATCGCGTCTTCTCCCTCAAACATCTTCACCCACCCATTTCAATTAATTATCCCAGCATGTCATCAACAAAAGGTGAAGGTTCTTCCCATTGTAAGGGAAAGCAAATCGCCTCTGACAATCCTACCACCAAAATCGTAGGCGAAGATGCTCCTCTCCGAATCGAAGGGTTCCGATGAGGAAGAAGGAGGTCGCGACCCAGATAGTGAGTGCGCTCCTCTCATTTATCCTTGGTATGACGCCCATGCCCATTTTCCAAAGGTGTCTGGTGAGTATTTGCCTCCGCCGCTGGGTTGCGTATGGCTCTCCATTTTCCGTTGCAACATGGAGGTGTCTTGGGCTCCTTTGGCTTCTTCGATCCCCAATCTTGTCATACGCCAAGGTACTTCACTCCCTGTGCCCATTCTCTTCGAATTTGGGTCGAGTACTTCTTTGGGTTGGAAAGAATGGGTAGACGATGAGTTGTCTGACACGGGTTTCACGGCGGCATTACAGCGGACTGGTGTGTTGAAGGCCATTGTCTCGTCATGTTGCTTGTCCAACTATAGGGACTTGTTCAATCTCCGCCATTTGGTCTGCCGGTGGTGTACCGCTACTCATACCTTCTTTCTTTCCTACGACAAGATCACCGTGACCTTGGAAGACGTGGCAAACCAACTGCTGTTTCCTATTCTTGGTGATGTTAACCCAAGTGCTATGGAGTACTCTCCGGAGGAGGTGGCCATGGAGGTCGAGTTGAAGAAAGGAATGAGTGGCAATGTAAAGTTGTCACTTTGGGTTGGGGCTTTTCCCAAGGCTTCTGATGTGGTTCACCGCACGACCTTTGTTGCATTCTAGCTCTGTAAGTTTATCTTTGGCTTTCATCCCCATTATGCTGTAAATTCTCTTTATTTTCGATTAGCTATAAATATATCTGTCGAGGTGAGTCTACTATTGGCCTCCATGTTTTTGGGTCATCTATATGTGCAGTTAGATATTTTGCAGAATGATGAGAAGTAGGCGAGTTCCTACCATATAGTCACCACTTCCACCCATAGCACTATCTTGCAACATCTGCTATGGGAGCGTTGTGTTAGGCATTTGGCAAAGTGTAGGTTTGTTCGTTTTGCCAAGGAGAAGTACCATTCATGTCCGAAGGTCATTATTGATTTTTATTGTCGTTTTGTGTTTGATTTTCCATCTGCTTACTTCTGGGTTGGATTGAAGTTGTTTGGGCATCCTACTGTGGAGTTCTTTGATAAAGGAATTGGTTTTTGTTGGAGGGCATATAGAAATTTGGGTTCTGGTTATACATGTGCTGATTCAATTATGGGTTCCTTTGTTAATGCTGCTAGGACCACCACCCCGTTGACTGCTTTTGATGAGAGGGAGATTACATACTTGGCAGCCACCAATGCTGGGTGGTTGCCTTATCTCACTGATGAGGGGGTTCGGTTTGTGCATTATTTTACTAATAGAGTGAGGAGGCAGTTTGGGTTAGATCGAGATATTCCTGATGATTTTTTTGCTATTATGGAGTCTGCTACTTCTGTTCGGCCATTCCTGCGACACAGTGTTTTTGAATTTTGGAGTAAGAGTTTTACAATAGTCACCATTCCAGGTTCACAGAAGGATAGTATTTGCACTGTGGCTATGCATGGGTACTGGTAGGCCGTGATGATTTTGTTTGAGCAGGAATTGTTGGGCAGCCATGGGTTTTCTCTCATTCCTCCCGATGGTCTCCATGCAATTATTTCTGCCAACCCTCAGTTGCTTCTTCCCACCTAGTGGCGTATGCTAGGAAGTAGAGTTGGTCTACTATATTTGAGTGGGATGCGAAGGGGAAGGGGTGGTACTTGTACGCTAGTGAGTATCCCACAGGTTGGGAGAAGAAAGTGAAGGTGGTGAACCTTCCCATGCTTGCGAAGAAGGGTTCTGTGTCTCGGTCTACCAAGCCTAAGCCTGCCAAGAAAGGTGATGACTCCTCTGAGACTTGTTCTGATATTGTTTCTTTTGAGGGTGGCCTTCCTCCCATGAGTAACATAGTCATGGAGGGTTCTCCTCCTCCTTTTGCTTATACCCGTTCTAGTAGGCACCCTAATGCAAGCAAGTCTAGGCCTGCTGCTCCACGGCCATCCGCAGATGCTCCTCCTTCTAGCAGGACCCGAGGCAGCAAGAGAAAGACAACTCCACCCACTTTGTCTGCCACCACTGAGAGGAGAGTATGTTATCTCTAATTCTGCTTCTTCTTCATTTTTTTTCTTATTTGTAAGGCCTTTCTGCAGCTAACCCCGTATGCATGCTTACTTATTTCCCTTCTTTTTGTCTCCCTTTTGTTTTTTGTTTTTATTTTTTTGTTTGTTTTTTGTTTTTTTTTATTTTTTTGTGTTTTTTTTTGTGTGTTTTTTTTTTGGTGTTTTTTTTTTCTTTCCAGTCTAAGCATTAGGAGGATACTTTTGCCACATAGCCCATCTTGCTTGACGATCTCGAGTTGGAGGTATGTCCTTCCCTTTTGCATGTAATTGCATTGCTATATGTCAATATGTGCCCCATTTCTTCCTTTTATTTATTTGTATAAATGCATTACCACTTATCCTGCACTCTTCTCTTTCCCCCCCCCCCCCCTTTTTGTGTTTTCAGGTTAACCCCGAGCCCCTCTTTGTTTATCACCTTACGACTAAGGAGGATCTCTGCTGCCATAGACACACCCATGGAGGGTTTCTTTCATGGGGCCGACGTAGTGATTGAGGCTATGGCCTTTGCTTCTGCTATTGCCCAAGGGGCTCCTGCCAAGACCTTCATCCCTTCAGTCGAGCACGGTCCCATTGAGGAGGGTGCCCAGACTAAGGGGGTTAGTGAATCTGCTTCCATTTCTACCGAGACTCCTACTCCTTAGAAGGGAGTTACTCTTGCTGCTGCTTTTCAGATCGAGAGTGCTTCCCCTATTACTCCTCCTGTTATTTCGGCCAGCGATCCTTTTGCAGCTATATCTCAGGCTGTGAAGGATGGTTCTTCTCTAGTGGTCACTCCTTCATCCATTCCTAGCTTTGCCACTCGTGGGCCTGGTGCAGATTTATTTTTTGATGAAGGATCCGAGAAGGTTCTTGAGGACTCTGAGGATGAGCCTACCATAAAGAAGAGGGTCTCTGATTCCGACGAGGAGGATAGTGGCGAGCACAAGACTGAGGCCATGGGTATGTATCTCATGCCCTTGCTAGGCTTTCTCCCCCACCCTTTATAGTTGTCATATTTTTTTTTTCCTTTTATATAACTTCCTGATGCAATCTTTGATCATTCTGCATGGTCATTCTTTTAACCACATATATTCCTAAGGAGCCCGAGGCTGCAGTAGACACCGTGGCCCATTGTTGATACAATATTTTATCTGCCCTCGATTTGAGTGCCAGACCTTGAAAAATTCAAAAATATCATTTTCTCTTTACGGGGCCATGAGAACATCTAGAGTGATGTGGCGCAACCCGTTTAGGCACCGGTGCACCCGAGTGCCTTTTTCAGCCAAAATGCCCCTAGTCGGCCCTAGGGTTGACCGAAGATCAAACGAGGTCTAAATTTCCGCAAAAAAATTTTTTTCATAGCTTTACACCAAACCCTAACTTCTCGGAGATTTTTTGCAAATTTGACCAAGATTGACCCAAAGTCGATCCTAAGTGGGCCCAAAAACCCTAATTTTGATCCAGTTGCTAGAACGAGTTAAAGCCAATGCAATTGTGAAAATCATCGAATTCTCGTTCCAATGACTGTTTATGGGTCGAAATCAGAGTTAGAACAACTAAGATATCACAAAAATCGGGATGACGTATTGATCATTGCACCGCAAACTTCCGAGAGCCATAACTTTTGATTTGACAGTTGGATTTTTGAGTTCCATAAATTGAAAATGAAGATCTATCCAAGGGTGTCAAGATCAGCCCGATCAGAGGTATTTTGAGGTCGGTGGCCCTTGAATGGCCGCTACCTCGAAAAACGTGCTTGGGGCTATAAATAGCCTTGGGCACCCATCAGATTGGGGGACCCACATTTTTCTGAAATTTGCTCTCTGCCTAGTTCCTCTCTACGCTTTTGTCTCTTCCAAACACCAAAAAAATGCCCAAAAACACATCAAAGTCTCTTCATTCTTCCTTCTTCACCAAGAACACAAGGTATTGCTTTTGCACCCAATCTTCTTTTCTTGGTTCTATGCTTAGGATTTGGGGTTTAGGGGTGTGGATGTAGCTTTTTTAGCTGTCATCCACACCCCTAACCTTCTAGATCTCTTTTCTAGCATTTATCTTTCTTTTTACTAGAATAATGTGTTTTATTGCTTTCTTTGACTTGTTTCTTGTTTTATCTTGTTTCTAGCATGTTTTTAGCTTAGATCTGTGTTCTTTTATGCTTGTTCACATGTTTATTTGTCCCGATCTACATGCTTAGGGTTTTTATGCCATGTTTTATGCTTAGATCTACATCCATCCATGCTTATATGTTTAGATTTACATGCTTAGGGTTTTATGCCATGTTTCCTTCGTTTCGTTCCTCTCTTTACTTTGCGTTGGTGTTAGGGTTATGTGCTTACATGCTTGATATCATGTCTATGGTTATGCTTTGCTCAAATCTATGTGTTTGTATGCTTTTTGCCACGTTTTATGCTTAGATTTGCATCCGTACATGATTATATGCTTGGATTCATGTTTTTCCCTGTCTATGCACTTGCTTTCACATGCCCACACACTTGTTGCCATGCCTATGCCTATGCCTAGATCTATGTTTATGTGCTTAGATCTATGTTTTCATATGCTTGTGTGCTCGGATCTATGCTCTGCTTGTTTTATGCCATCTTCCATGTGCTTGTGCGCTCCATGCCATGTTTGTGTGCCTAGACCTAGGCTATGTTTGTCTTGCCATGTGCTATTGTAGCCCTTTCGTTGCTTTACCTTTCTTTCTTGCGTTTTTGCCTATTGGTTTGGACCCAATCTAGACCCTATGGTTTTTGTCATCGTCCATACACCTTGGCCCATATCAAAGGGTTTGGATCACCCCTATTTGCATGTCTGTGCTTACTTGCTTTTATGCTTCACGCTTGTGTTAGCCTTTCTTGTTCTAGGCTTTGCCACGTTTAACGCCCTTAGCGGGTATGTGGTTGTGTGGTTGCATCCAACGCCCAGAAGGCCATGTCTGGATGTAACCATTTGGGAGGCATCTCCGGATGTTGGGTTGCTCCATGTGCACCCTTCCCTTTTCCGCTCTGCGCGATGATATGCTTGCCATGTGCGTACATGCTTGCTTACATGTCCATGCATGAGTCTTGCTTGCTAGTGTGTCGTCCATACTTCAACACAATGAAGCTATGGACATTCGATCCAAACCTACATTTGTCCCTCACGGACACCACCCTTGTTTGTTTGCTATCTTGCTTTGTTTCCCTTTTTACTCGCATCCTGGTTTCTATGTTTGCCATGTCTACCATGTTTATCTACTTTATGCCTCTTTATTGTGCTCTTTGCATCTTTTCATTCCATGGCTTGTCTGCTAGTTTCTTGTCTTTGCCTTTGCATGTACGCACATGGAGTGAGGATGCCTGGAGTTAGGGCACGGTCTCCCAGGCGCAAGCAAAAGGGGCGAGGATGTGAGCACACGGATATGAGCCAAGCGGCTGCAGTCGGTGGGTTTAGGAGTTTAGATTTTCCCTTCGGTTATGTACTCTTTTAAATCCCCTCCTTCCTCCTCCCTTTCTCCCTTAAATGGTTTGTATTAGGTATATCATGCCTTGTACCATTCGTCCTCATCTTTAGATTATGGCAACCCCTATTTATTTTCTTGCACTTATATTTTGGGCCAAGCTCTAGGGATGTAGGCATTTACTTTCCTGCTCTGTGTGCTTGCGTTGTGCATGATGTATGTATATATACCTGCTTCCCCCTTCCGGTGTGATCGTCACAGTCCATAACACTTAAGACAAAACGATGCCTAATTTTCGTTGCGAAAGTAAGGTGATGTGTCACCAGATTTTCACTGTGGAAATTTGGTACTCAGCTTGAATTCCATAGGAAAGCATAGATTAGGACCACGCCCTTTCAAAAGCCAAACCTCAAAGCCCCCATGTATGCAAAGCCTCGAAAGCCAATGCCAAAATCATGTTTTTACTGCCAATCTCCAAAAATTAAGGTTTTATCAAAACAAAGGGCTGTCCTTGGACAGGCATTGTGGGGTGCCTAACACCTTCTCCACACGTAACCAAACTTCTGAACCTAAGAATCAAGATTTTTTTTACCATCCATATTAGATTAGGAAAAATGACATTTTTCTTAGTCTAAGACTGGTAATAAAATCAACTAGAAACAGGTGACTAATCACATCTTAGAAAAACCCAATGATTGGTGATGACTCCACTTACCTTTGGTAATCCCTTAAAATTTGGCCCAGATTCCTTCCATAACTCCAAAAGTAGACCTACCTTCCTCCACCGAGAGAGAGAGAGCACCTGAAGCACTGCGCGAAACACACACGCATACACATTGAGAGGGGCCCTCCAAAGGGGCCCCGCACGCGCAGGAGCTGTCGCCACGGCGGGTGGTCGAACGAAGGTGCAGTGGCAGCGGTTTTTCCACTTAGCCGGTCGAGGCCAGGCGTCGACACCTATAGCCTCCATTCCTTCCATACCTGCAACTCCTATTTTTACCACACCTACAGCCCCTGTTTCTGCCACACCTACAGCCCCCACTTCTACGAGTCCTGATATTCTTTCTTTCTTCTATCTCTTTTCTTGTCTTTGTTAAGGATTCGTTTCCTTCATTTTATCCATCCCTTATGTCGTACTCCATGTCTCCTTTCAGGTTCGATTTTTACTAGTATGGCTGCACCTTCTTAGTTTGAGGTAGGCAATAGCTCTACCATAGTTCCCGATCTCATGAGCGAGGCTGCTGCGTTCTTTGTCCGATTTGACCAGCTCGAGGTCAACGATCTTGATCTTGCAGACTTTAGGGGTGCTGGACTCCTTATGCTGATTTTCACGGCTTCCGGGTTCTTGAGGAGTGCGTTTCCCATTTGGAGGCAATCTATAGCAGCCGCGGAAACTTTATGCAGAGGTTTCTTCTTAGCCATTTTGCGACAGAGCATTTCTTGAAGTTCTTGGGGAGCGTGATGAACGATATCAAGCACAACTTCATTGATACCGTGTTTGCCGAGAGGATTTTTGCAGTGGAGGGCCGCAGTTCAGGAGTTGATTAGAGTGGGCTTTGCCATGGAGTTCATGCTGGACCATTTGCGAGAGATTGCTCAAAGGTTCAGCCTACTGTGGATGCTATAGATACGCGCATTAAGGCTTTGAAGAAAGAGGTGGTAGACCTAGAGGCACGTCGCGAGCACTTACTTTCTGGTGTTGCTGGCCCTAGCCGTTTTGGAGATCAGACCCTTTCAGACTTTGATGAGATTGTGTAGTTCCCCATTTTGTTTCCTTTCCCCTATTCCCAATCTAGCACACTTTTATTTATTTATTTATTTATTTTTTCTGCAGTACTTATTTGGCAAGTCTGACATGACTTCTATAGTTTGGGCTTGTAAATTATAATACTACATTTGCTACTGCTTTTGCTACAAGTATTGCTATGACTATGATACAGTGTACTTTCTTTTGCTAATACTTCGTAGTTTTTCATTACTTTCTAAATGGAAGCATGCTACAACGTTTTCTTGTGACACGGTCACTTGGAGGAAAGGAAAAAAAAGAAAGAAAGGAACTAACTAAACAGGAAAAGGGGACAACTACATGATGTCTCTTTTTCTCAAGCATAATATTGTTTTAACCATTTGCCATTGATAGGGTCCATTAGATCCTTGCCATCCATCTGGGCCAAACGATAATACCTAGTTGTGTGTGCTTCCCTTATCACAAGGGGTTCCTCCCATTTTGGTGAGAACTTAGATGGTCTTGCCATACCTCACCTGACGTGGTCTGTTGCTTTCAGTACAAGTTGCCCTTCTGCAAACACTCTCTCTCTAGTCATCCTGCCATAAGCTTTAGTCACTCTTCATCTGTACCTGCGGCTACGTTCTTGAGCCTCTTCCCTTTTCTCATCTAGTCCCTCTAGGTTTTCACATCTTTCTGCCACGAAAATTTCCTTCTCCTTTTCTTTCTTCTATGTTTACATGACTCTTAAAAAGGGAGTCATACTTCAGTTGGGCTCATCACCTCTGTTCCGTAGACTAAAGAGAAGGATGAAAATCCTGTGGCTGACTTTGGTGAGTTTTGATGGTTTTTAGACCCCTTAAAACACAATTGGATTAACCTAGGTAATTAGCCAAGTTGTTACTTAGTCCAGTTTAACAAATCTAGGTTATCACAATCACAACGATCATATCATGTAAAGCAGCGGAAAGATAAATAATACAAAGATATGATTACCCAAGAAACCAAACCGGTAAAAACCTGGAGAGGATTTAGCCTAGTTATCCTCAAGGTAAAACTGAATCCACTATCTTGAAAGAATCGAAGTTCATACAATAAGACTTACAAGCCCTCACGCTCGACTTCTTATTGCTACCCACCAGTAGAACTTACTGACACGACCATGTGCAAGCTCCGAATCCACGGACTCCTTCTTTCTTGGATTCACCACTAGATACAAGCACACCTGCTTGTGTTTCTTTAAATTTTAATGGCAACAATTGAATTGATCATCAAGGTGTAGATAATATCTCTTCCTTGAAAACCCTAAGTTTGTGTAAAGGAAAGCTTCTCTAGATCTCACAAGAGATTTACACAAACAGCAATATGAGCAACACTAAAACGTGACTAGGGCTGAGTTGGAATTCTGCAGAAAAACGCCTCTGACCACCCAATTTTCGAATGATCGAGCCTAAGCTTCGATCGATCGAACTAGGCTGAGAAGCATAAAAGCCTTTTGCATCAACTTATTCCAACTTTACATAAATAAGACAACTTTGAGCAAGTCTAAACACGACTAAACATATTGTTTTGATCATGGTTTACCAACAATACACATTAGAGTTCTAAATACATAAAAACCTAAGTCTTTAGAAACTAACAAACTCCCCCCTTTGACAATCCGTGACAAAACACAACTAAAAGCTCAAAGTTTACAAAGAAAAGCCTTTTACAAAACAAATGCTCATAAAACAAATTCAATCCTAACTACTATCCATGAGTTGCAAGTGTAGATAGCAGCTCAATTGAATCAACCTGTATATTTCCTGAAACACTAAACAAAATGCATAACCGCATGTGTGGAAAATACAAGTAAACAAAATAAATTCTTGATTTCAATCAACACAATAAAGACATATATCAATGAATAACTCATAAATATAAATCAATAAGCAGTTGAAAAGCAAGAAACATATAAAGCAATAAAAGTAACTCCCCCTAACATGAATAACCCAACAAAAGTATGGCAAGAGCAAAAAAAAAAAATAAAATACAATGTGAAGCACCTAGATACAAATCTAAACTCCACAAGCTCCAACCAAAAACAAAACTACACTCCCCCTGAAGACAAAACTCTATAAGAGCTCAACTATGTACTCCCCCTTTTTGTGACGGGTGCCAAAGGGCAATCAAAATCCATCATCAAAAGGGAGGTGGCGGTGAAGTTCGTCTAAACTGTGCCAACTCTACGCGCAAAGCACGGATCTCATCGAGCACGTCCACCAAAATCTGTCCATGAGCCGCTTGAACGGTCAAGACATGATCCAACGTACGTCGAATGTCTGAATCATCCGAAGTAGTCGGTGGAGGAACATCAGCATCAGCAGCACCAGACATCTCAGCAGCATCAGCACCTATAGAAGAGGGAGGAGGGGGAACAGCACCAGAAGGCGCACCTCTAGGACACGTAGGATTAACTCTCAAGTGAGCAGCCCTCTGCCTAAGAAAGGTGGCACCTATGGGAGCAACAATATGAACAAGCTCACCAGAAGGGAAACCATCTAGACCAAGAAACAACAAAATCCTATGAATGAAAATAGGATGGATAAGCGCATGCCCTACGACACTCCTATGAACCTCGTTCAAAGAACGAAGGAACGGATGTGGGAAGCTGATAGACGCACTAGAAACAAAAGTGTACAAAAACACACATCGTTCTAAAGAGATGGTGTGGAGATGAGAAATAGGCCACAAAGAATGACACGTTATCTTAAAGAAAAGATAGGCAGTCTCAAAAACCTCAGCAGACGTGATCCAAGGATCAGAACCCCACTGATAGAAGACCCAGTGATGTATGACATGACAACATCTAAGGGTGGAGACTCATCATAGGGATAGTCAGGCTCCCTAACGATCGGAACCTCAAGAGCTTCAACCATTACTCGAGGAGTAATGGTGAACTCAACACCTCGTATCCAACTCCTAACAAGAGTATTGGAATCATAGACGTGGCAAGAGAGATTCGAGAAGAACTCTCTAATCAAGGTGGTCGGGGGTGGATGATCTATCTCTAATAGGGACAACCAACCTCTAGACTCAAATTTAGCCCTAATGGTTGGATCAATCTCATCTAAAATCACAGAACGCTCAGCCCAAATCTTAAGCTTACTATTCAGTTTCTCAAAGGCCTCTCTGCTTTTGTCATTCCTAAACACCTCACTCCTAGAGGGAGACTCAGAGAAGTGGAGGGGGTCCTATGGGCTCTAGTTTTCCTAGGCATGGTGCTAGGATAAGGACAAAGACACAAAGCAAGAAAAAAAAAACAAAACCAAGGGCAGATTGCAAGTTAGTACAAAAAAATAGAACAAAAATCTATATGATGCATGAACAAATTTAAATGTAGTGATGCATGACCTAATGCAATGCAATTAAGTTCAAATTTAGTTCAAGTTCACAAATTTGGCTTGAGCATAGAGTTTCTAACAAAAACCCCAAAATTTTGAAAAACCACTTGATCAATTTATAAGAAATTGATGAATTGATCATCATACAAGATAGATTTCAAAAAATAATGACCAATTACATCAATTCAACAAGCCAATTTCATCAATTGAACCAATTGGAACAAAAACCCCAAATCGGGTTCAATACAAGCCCTAGAATTTTTAATTTTTCACAAATCCCAAAATTGATCAAATTTACCATCATAGATCATGAATATATCATTGTAGCAACAAAACCCATCGATCAAATTCATAAAACAAGGCTTGATTAATCAAAAAATCCCAAATAGTGCATAGTTCGAAAATTACCCAAAAACCATGAGATAATGCATGAAAATGTGAAAATCAATGCAAAAGGAAGGGTAAAAGAGACATAACGGCTTAGGGAGAGAGAATCCTTGCAAGAAATTTGGAGGAAAACGAAAAAAAAAATCTCTGTGGAGTCTTGCCTAGTCGGAAAGAGAGAAAAAAGTTTTGAAATTTTTTGAAAAAGTGTTTTGAACAAGTCAAATTTGATTTTTTTAAAACCTGATTCATGAGTTTCGATTGATCGAAACAGACAGAGGCTCGTTAAAATTTTTTAAAACAATTTCAAAACAGTTTCGATTGATCGAAAAACAAGTTGGATCAATCGAAACTGACAGAGGCTTCCTTAGACAATTTAAAAGAATTTTGATTGATGGAAAAATAGATTGGATCAATCGAAACTGGCAGAGGCTCACAAAATTTGAGGAATAACACAGTTTTTGAAAAAAAATTTAGGAACAACTCAAAGCATTGAAATTGAGGAACAAAATGCATGAGTATGTGATGATATGATTTTCAAAAACAAGAATTGAAGCCCAATTTTCCTAAATTTAAAATTTCTTACATTCTCCATAAATTTTCAATCATCAAATCAGTTTTGCACAAAACTCAAGGTATTTGCAAACTCGGTTGGTCAGACCAAAGACACACAATAACATGTACAATGTTTAGCAAAGAGTAACTTGTGTAGTGTGTGCAACTAGCAAAAACTTGAGATACATGTGAGGTGATATGCAAATAGAAATCAATTACAAAGCCTACAAAATTCATCACATTGAATTTGAAAGAGACTATCACCTAAAGAGTTATATCATATAACTCCCACATCTCCTAGATCATAAGCTTGCAATCATGTAAGTTTCCTGAATTTGCCTCATATTGTACATACAAATTTTAATTTATTCAGAAACTTATTAAAAAGCCAGGATAATGTACACACCAATTTTAATTATGTGATTTGGCATTAAGCCTAATAGTACACACCAATTTTAAGCATTAAGCAATTAAACTGAGGCTACACCTTATGTTCTTTTTATGCATGTGCTACACTTTCTCAAGCACAAAATCTTACGATATGCACTAAGGTGTTCATGATTGGCTAGTGATTAGTGGTGAGATGGTTATTTATGCCTTTCTTTAAAAGTTCAAGTTCGACAGTCAAAGACATGTGACTTCAAGATCAAGACAAAATGATCAAAACCATAAACATCTTTCCCACACAACATGCACAACAAAGCTTCAACTAGTAAAGTGCAGTAAGTAAGCTCATCAAGGCTAAACAAGGTACAAAAGACATGTTATGTGAAAATAAATTGACCAACCTTGTTCTCAAAAACCAAGAAAATAGTGCAAAGCACAATTTACTTCCTTTTTCTTCTTCCCTTTATTTTTTTTTATTAAAAAAAAAACTAGAATGAAATGCATGAATGTAATGCAATGCAAATCCTAGAAACAAAAAAAAAAAAAAAAAAAAAAAAAAAAAAAAACACAAAACCAAAGAACAATGGTCACAAAGGGTAGAGCAATGAAGCGCAAGGACCATGTCAGAAAGACTCAATTAGTTCGAGTCTTTTGCATCGAAAACCTTTCAGATGCACCATGAGCATTGGAGTTCTTATTCACATGGGAATGATTACCAACTCTAGGATTGGAATAAAGGTTTAAAGCCTTTACCGATTCACCAATGAGTACCATAGGATCTTGTGCTTGAGGAACAGGTACTTTCGGTTTGTTTGCTCTCTTTGCAGCTTGCAACTTGTAACAGTTTGGACGTATGTGTCCAAACTTTCCACAAAAATGACAAACCCATGCAGGTTTATCATGTGACTTGTCCTTAGACAGGGTAGGCTTCTTAGGTTTAGACTCTTTCAGATCAACTCTAATCTTCCTAGATGATGAAACTTCTATGGGTTTGACAACCTCACTCATAGGGGTTTTGACAGTTTCACACACAATCTCACTCCCAGAAGGTTCAGAAGAAGAGGAAGGGACAAAATTTGTGGAATGGGGAGCAGACACAGAGATGTTTTCAACAAAACCTAATCCAGATTTGTCAGAAAGAGACTTTTGAACACTCAGCATTTGATCAAGTTTAGAACTAGCAAATCTAGCAACAGATGAATCAAGTTCCAAAGATTTAACTTTATCAAGTAATAGCATATTCTCAGTTTTCACATTGTTCAAAAGTTCATTTGCATCAAACAATTTTACAAGCAAGTTCTTCTTATCAAGCTCAAGAGATTCAATTTTCTTCAGGCCAAGTTCAACATTCATAGCATCCTTTGCAGCAATTTTGCAAAGTTTATTGTAGGCCTCTTGAAGATCTGCATCCTCAGAGAGTTCCCCATCAGAAGGGTTCTCTTCAGCAGATATGCTTTCATTTACTACAGCAGTAGCAGTGAAAGTAATGAAGTTTCCATCCTCGTCACAATCAGACTCATTATCAGAAACTTCACCATCACTAAGGGTTACAGCCATAGCCTTACCCTTAGACTTCAAATAGGTAGGACATTTAGATTTCATGTGACCATAACCTTGACATCCAAAACACTGAGGACCCATAGAATTATTTGAAGATTGACCTACTTTTTCTCTAGGTTTATCATTATTGTTAACCTTAGTGGGATCATTCTTCCTAAAGTTTCTAGATTCAACAGTGTTCGTACCTCTTGCCTTTCTGTTACTATTCCTGAGAAAGTTTCTAAAGTTCTTGGCAAGGTAAGCAATCTCTGTAGTAGAGAGCTCATCATCAAATCCACCAACCTCAACATCATCAACTGACTTAAGAGCCATTGATTGGGATTTGTTAGTTTTAGGTAGGTCCAACTCATAAGATTGAAGTGATCCTACAAGTTCATCAACAGGGATGGAGTCCACATCCTTGCTCTCAGTAATGGCAGTCACCTTGGGTCTAAAGTCTTCAGTTAATGATCTAAGAATCTTCCTAACAATTTTAGGTTGATCATAGATTTCACCCAAGTTAAAAGCAGAATTAACAATATCATTCAGTTTGGCATAGAATTCATCAAACGATTCATCATCAAACATCCTAATGCTTTCAAATTTTGAAGTTAACTGCTGCAATTTATTGATTTTGACAACCTTTGTGCCTTCATGCACAGTTTGGAGGATATTCCAAGCAGTATGAGCAACCTCAACATTAGAGATTCTCTTAAATTCTCCATAGAAACAGCGTTAAAGATAGCGTTCATAGAATTGCTATTGAACGCGACTGCTTCTTTTTAAGAAGTTTGCCACTCACTAATAGGAGTAGTGGGCTTCTCCCATCCGTATTCAACGGAGTTCCAGACTCTCTCATCAATTGATTTCAGAAATGCTTTCATCCTTACTTTCCAATAAGTATAATTATTCCCATCAAAGTGAGGAGGAATAACAAGAGAGTGTCCGTGTTCCATGACAACAGGGGTCAAGGATCAGCTCAATGATCAAAAGATCAACAACAAGAGAGCAACCCGCTCTGATACCACTTGATAATTTTTAGACCCCTTAAAACACAATTGGATTAACCTGGGTAATTAGCCAAGTTGTTACTTAGTCCAATTTAACAAATCTAGGTTATCATAATCACAACGATCATATCATGTAAAGCAGCAGAAAGATAAATAACACAAAGATATGATCACCCAGGAAACCAATCCGGTAAAAACCTAGGGATGATTTAACCTAGCTATCCTCAAGGTAAACTTGAATCCACTATCTTGAAAGAATTGAAGTTCATACAATAAGACTTACAAGCCCCCACGCTCGACTTCTTATTGCTACCCATCAGTAGAACTTACTAACACGATCACGTGCAAGCTCCGAATCCACGGACTCCTTCTTTCTTGGATTCACCACCAGATACAAGCACACCTGCTTGTGTTTCTTTAAACTTCAATGGCAACAACTGAATTGATCATCAAGGTGTAGATAATATCTCCTCCTTGAAAACCCTAAGTTTGTGTAAAGGAAAGCTCCTCTAGATCTTATAAGAGATTTACACAAACAGCAATATGAGCAACACTAAAACGTGACTAGGGTTTGCCTTTTATACTTAGGACAAATTAGAAAACCCTAAATGTTTTAAACAAACTAGGGCTGAGTTGGAATTCTGCAGAAAAACGCCTCTGACCTGATTTTCGATTGATCGAGCCTAAGCTTCGATCGATCGAACCAGGCCGAGAAGCATAAAAGCCTTCTACATCAACTTATTCCAACTTTACAAAAATGAGACAACTTTGAGCAAGTCTAAACACGACTAAACATATTGTTTTGATCATGGTTTGCCAACAATACACATTAGAGTTTTAAATACATAAAAACCTAAGTCTTTAGAACCTAACAAGTTTCGATAGGCCTAAAGGGCGTCTGGTAAGTGCGTCGCCTATCCTTAGTATATTCCTGGTTCATCTTGCTGATAATCTTTATGAAAGTCTTGTTTGTCGCCTCTGCCTGCCCATTCACTTGAGGGTAATAGGGTGATGACCGATGGTGCTTGATTTTGTGGAACTCTAATGTCTTTCTCACCTCACTGTTGACAAAGGGCGTGCCATTGTAACTGATGATTCTATGAGGTACTCCGAACCTGACAATTATGTTTTCTTTGATAAAATTTGCCACTACCTCTCATGTGGCTTTATGGAGTGGTATTGCTTCCACCCATTTGGTAAAGTACTCCATATCCACTAGGATCCATATGTACCCACGTGATGGTGGATTAATTGGTCCCACCAAATCAAGCCCCCAAGTGTGAAAGGGCCATGGGGTGACCATGCTATGCAAGTTCTGTGGGTGAGTGTGAATTAGGTTGGCTTGTACTTGGCAGCTGTGGCATTTCTTCACAAATTCTGTTGTGTCTCTCTTCATAGTGGGCCAGTAATAACCCATCTATAGCAGACATCTATACAACTTTTTCTTTCCTTGGTGCTCCTCGCATTCTCCTGCGTGTACCTCCTTTATAATTTTCCCCGCTTCTTCGGGTCCCAAACATTGTAACGGGTCTCCATCATATCCTTTCTTGAGAAGGAATCCTTCATGCAAGAAGTAGCGTACTGCCAACCTTTTAAGCTTATATCTTTCACTATGATTCTGCGGCAGGATACCTTTTGCTAGATATTGCACATATGGGTTCCTCCAATCTTCGCTGGTGAAGACAGGTAGCTTTCCTTCTTGTCTGTTGCGAGTTGACAGACCTTGCATCGGGTCTGGACTTGTTCCACATCCTTACCCATGCTTGGCCAATAGAAACCTGCCCTCTGGAGTCTACGGTAAAGATTGACTTCTCCGCAGAACCCACAGGTTCTATCATGTACTTCCCTCAATTTTCTTTGGGCTTCCTCTTGCCCTACACATCTTGACATTCTGCGGTACAATTCTCCTTTTACCAGGGTGTAGTCTTTCAACGCCTTCAATTCTGCCATATCTTCTTCCTTTGTTAAGGCTTCCCTTATGGGAATCCTCTAATCCTCTTCGCATCTTTCTTCTTGGAATCTTTCCTTTAGCGTTTCAATGATGGATTCCTTTCACTTGTTGACTTCTACCCTGGTGTTGCTTCCTTCAAATGCTAATGTGGCCAACGCGTCTGCATACCGATTTTTTCTCCTCAAAGCGTGCTCAATATTAAACGTTGAGAATTTTTCCTCCATTTTCTGGGCCATTGTCCGGTATGGGGCTAAGCTAGGCTCCTTCAAAGAGAAACTTCTTTTGGCCTAGCAGACCACTAGATTGGAGTCACCGATTATCTTTAAATGTTTGACTTCCATTTTAAGGGTTATAGCTAGCCCAGTAAGGTAAGCCTCGTATTCTATGGTATTGTTTAAGCAAGGAAATTCCAACTTGAATGAGAGCGCTATGACTTTGTCCCCTTCATGATATAGGACTATTCCCACGCCTCTCGAGTGGGCAGTCGAAGATTCGTCAAACTTCATTACCCATTACTCTTTGATTACTTCTACTGTAGCTACCTCCCTTAGAAATGCGTCGTCCAGTAGGAATTCCTCTTCTCTTGGGAATTGTGCCAATAAGTCTACTATAGCTTGACTCTTTACTGCTTTAGGTGTTCTCACCTTCAAATCATACTGTGACAATTGTAACACTGGGATATCCTTCCAGAGAGGATTGGCTACTGCAATAGAGCCTTAATCGCGTGGGACTTCGTCATCAGCCATACCTCGTAGGCTAGGAAGTAATGGCATAGCCTTTGTGTTGCATATACTATTGCCAAGCATGCTCTTTCTGCCCTGAGATAGCGAGTCTTCGCAACCTTTAAAGCGTGGCTTATGTAGTAGAACGGTTGCTCAACACCGCTTCCATCTTTTTGGGCGATTAACGTGCCTATGGCATACGAGTTGGTGGCTAAGTAAAGCAGTAGCAGCCTTTTATGGATTGGGGCTCGTATCATAGGAAGGTTAGTCATAACCTGCTGTAACCTTCTAAAGGCTGTCTACTGTGCCTCTCCCTACTCTAAACTTTGCCCCTTTTTAAGTAACTTTGCGAAAGCCGAAGTGATTGACACTAAGCCTAGGATGAATCTTCAAATGTATGAGGCTTTCCCCAGAAAACTCTTTAGTTCCTTCACCATGGCAGGTGGCTTTATGGTTGCTATGGCTATGGCTTTGACATCTATTCCTCTGCTGTGGACTAGGAATCCCAAAAATTCCCCAAAAGACACTCCAAAGGCATACTTGAGAGGATTCATTCTTAGCTTGAAGGTCCGGCATCTTTCAAACACTTTTCTCAATACTTTGACATGATTTTCTCGCTTTTTTGACTTCATAACTATGTCGTCCATATAGTCTTCTAGCTCACGGTGCATCATGTCGTGGAATATGGCAGTCATGGTATGTTGGTACGTTGTGCCCGCGTTCTTTAACCTGAAAGGCATCAAAATGTAATAGAAATTGCCTATGGGAGTCCTGAAAGTAGTTTTCTCCGTGTCCTTTGGCACCATTCAAATCTGATTGTATCCACTAAATTTGTCCATGAAGGAAAACATGGCGTTTCCTACTACAGAGTCTATCAACAGGTCCATGTTTGGCAGTGGAAATTCGTCTTTCGGGTAGGCCCGGTTGAAGTTCCTGAAGTCTACACAGCACCTTATCTACCCATTCTTCTTCCTTACTGGTACAATATTAGACTACCACCATGGGTGCTGGATGGGCTTAATAAAACCAGCCGCCAATAGCTTTTGCACCTGCTTTACTATCTGCTCTTCTATTTTGGTGTGGAACACTCTGGCAAGCCAAGCCATCGGCTTAGCCTCAAGGTCTATGTTGAGCGTATGCACCACCAGCTCGGGGTCCAACCCGGGCATCTCGCTGTAGTCCCATGTGAAGACATCCTTGAATTCTTTCAGCAATAGTACTAATTTTGACTTTTCTTCCTTTAAATAGTTTTGAACTAATTGAGATGGGTTTTTAGTTCCTATGGATTAGTTCCCAGGTCAACTTCTTCCAATCCTTCTTCTGCTGCTACCTATATATCCTATTCTGCTGTAATTCCCTCCTCTTTCTTCGTATCGCTTTCTTCGTATTGCTTTCTTCTTCTGAACTTTCTTGAACCATGCAACACACCAAACTTTTATGCTACGGTCCTTGTCCGGGGCCCCCTTGCATATCGCATGTGGGCCCCATGCACCTTCATAACTTGTAGATGATTCTACCATCAAGGGTTCGAACCCTTACGCATTGTGGTGCATCGTCTAATTCCAAAGTGGGCGCTTCTTTCCTTTTCTTTGTCTGCGTTAATAGTCTCCTTAGATCGGGCTCTGGGTCATCTTGAACATCTTTCCACCTAGGCACAATGGTGCCTTGTGGTTTTAACACTGAGCTTTCCCCAGATGGCACCCATTTATCATAAAACATAGTTTCTACCAGATGAGCCTCCGCTTGTTAGAAGGGTGACGGGTTTGCCGCTATTCGTATCATCCTGCCATTCAACCTTCCTTTTATGCACTAATGATAAGTGGATGGGACCAATCGGTGCTTATGCAACCACGGTCTTCCCAATAGCACATGGTATGAGACCTCTATTTTCACCACGTGGAAGTGGGCCAAAGAGGCTATTGGTCCCACTTTCAACCACAACTGGATATGGCCTGCGATATATTCGCCTCTTCCCCAAAATTCTGTTACTTTCATTAGGCATCCCTGAATCTTTCTCTCTAAAATTCCTGCTGCTTATAATGTACTTAGCGGGATAAGGTTCACGAAAGCGCCCGTATCCACCAAGGCTCTCTTGATGGGTATTTGATTTATGGATGCTGCCAAGTAGAGAGGTCTCCTATGATCTGAATACCCCACTTCCATATCTTCATCACTGAAAGTGATCTCATTCACCTCCTGTAAGAGGGCCTTGTCATCTGTGGCTTATGCCATTAAGCACTCTATTCCTGCCCCTGAGGCAAGGCTCACCAAAGCCTCTGTGGCAATCCTTCATTCGTTTGCTGTGAGCCCCAACTGATCAAATAAGTTCTTGAACCTGGAACTTTTTTGCAAGATGGTAATTGCTGCAGCAGGCAGGGTTGGTCCTGCCATGTTATTATTTGACTTGTGCTTGCTGGGCCTCTTTTGGGCCTGTTGTATGCTTTCCTTCTAATTAATTCCAGTAGCCCAGTACTATTATTGGGCTTGTACTCATGCTACTTTGGGCTTCCTTGGCCCATTTCATCGCTTTCGAGCTTGGCCCATTTTATTTTTTTGGGCATCCTTAGCCCGTTTCATTTCCTTGGGCATCCCTGGCCCATTCAAATCCTTCATTCCCATGGGCTTTTTCTAAGTCTTTTGAGTTTCCTCGGCCCAAGTTACCATATCCTTTACTTTTGGGGCTTATAGGCTTTTCCACCAACCCCTATTTATTTAGTTCCTTCCTTTCGGCCCATCCTTGCTTACTTTCCATTTCTCATAATGCCCATAGGTTTGCTACTTCTTTCTTTGGGCTTCTTTGGGCCCGCTTGCTTTCTTTGAGGCCCTTTTGCTATTTTATAGGCCTATGGTTCATTATTCCTGGCATTCGGGCTTAATGGTTTCATTCTCAATTTGCTAATTCTTCTTCTTTATTCCCTCCCATATTGTTGGGGTTCTTCCTATTATTGGACCTCCTTACCAAAGTGGGCATCAACATTTTGTAAGGAAAGTAAAATCAAAACTTGACAAATAATTATTGGTAGAACATAGAGTGGTACAGAAGATTTGTATTCATCCAAATCTTCTTCCTTACATAGCATGAATACTAACTCTCACATTAATTTAACAACAAATAAATAATTTATATAGAATTGTTAAACACAAATTGATGAAGATATGAATTTGTTAGTCTCGTAATTTATTTCACATTAACCTAATAATTTTTGGAAATACAGTGTACCTTCTCTTATTTGCATTATTGCACATAAATTATAGTCATGGCTGTATATGCATGTAGATTTGTTCTCGGGAATAATAGGTGCCGTATGATTGTTTGTTTGACATTGATATGTTCAGTGAACGGGAATTGTGTTTATGTATGAAAACATTGAAAAGGCATTCCATTTGTGCATATAAACTGCAGCCATGTCCTAGGTTTGGTAATTCCCCTGTCTGCCCGCTGTCTTTTTTCTTTTTTCTTTTTTTTATTTTTATTTTTTTTATTTTTTTATTTTTTATTTTTTTAATTTTTTTAATTTTTTTAAACTATCAATGTTAAAGATACTACAAATTCTATCTTATAAACTTTCACAGTTTACATAATGCAATTTGCTCCTATAACATCACAAAATTGCAATAGTTAGGGTCTGTTTGATAAGAGTATTTTGAAAAGACATTCCATCTGTGCATGTAAATTACAGCCATGTCCTAGGTTTGCTTTTTGTAATTCCCCTATCTGCCCGCTGTCTTTTTATTTTATTATTTTTTATATATATAATTTTTTTTTAAACTATCAATGATAAAGATACTACAAATTTTATTTTTACATAATGCAATTTGCTCCTATAACATTTGAATACACAAAATTGCAATAGTTAGGGTCTGTATGGTAAAAGCATTTAAATATAGTTTTTTGTTTTTCAATTCATAAAATGATAGGTCCCACACTTGAATTTATTATTTGGCTAATATTTTCTAAATACAGTTTTTAAAAAAACTGTATCCTATTTTTTTGGTTTAGAACAGGATTTTAAAAATGGCTAAGGGGTGTTTTCAAGATTCAAAAAATGTTTTTAATGACATAGTTGTAAATAAATTGAAAATAGTGGACTCCACATATTTGTCCAAATTATTTTATCTCTTAAATTAAGGAGCTTATCTTCTTTTTTTTTTTTTTTGGGTTAAAAAATGGGGGCCTTTATGGTTGTATTTTGCCCCCGGGTAGGGCGTCGGGCTGGGGTCAAGCTCAAGCCGTTCTGTCCAGTCCATGTGAGGGAGCTACCCTCACCAAGGATGCCCACTAACATGAGCCCGCTGGCAGCGGGAATCGAACTTGGGCTGGTTAGGCAGAGTGAACGAACCTTACCAGCTGAGCCAAGCCCTCGTTGGCAAGGAGCTTATCTTTATCACTATAAGAATTTTCACCATTCAATTTTGAAACCAAGCTCTATTCCCTTATCATTATCTACACAAAAAAAGTAATCTAAAGATTCTACACATTACTTTTTGTAAATATTATTTTGAAAAAAATCTCAAAAAATAGAAATGGTCTCCTAAACAATTATTTTTTGTTTTTAGTATTTAAAAATTGTTCTTAAAAGTGGGAGCCAAACACGTAAAATATGAAAATTATTATTTGAAAACTAGTTTCAAGTTCAATTTTTTGAAAATTATTTTTATATTGTTTTGAAAACAAAAACAAAAATCCTTCTACTAATTAGGCCCTTAGAAATATTTTTTTTAATTTTTATATTTCCGCTAATGAGGGTGCCACTTCAAGCATTTAATAATTTATGTATAGTCCTCTCATCACACACACAAATAATTATATAAAGAAATCCTTTTGGATTGAATCTAAGATTCTAGCTAGAGGTTTTATATGGTAATAACTGCTTCATTTGACACCCTAAAATATTCTAATCTCTATATTAATATCCTATGCTATACAATTAACGATCTTTTCCATATGACAAGTACTTACACTCTTATTAATTATTAAAAAAAAATTATCTTATTTACAGTTTTACTTTATATATGCCATTGAAAAATTATTGTGACGAGTGCCTTTTATGCTGGGATGATGTGTGTAAGACCTACTATTATTAGAAACACATGTTATAATATCTGTGAAACCCAAATCTTAGCCATTAGAAACAAGAGATTTACGGAAGTCTTCCCCCCTAGTGAGTGTAAAACATTCAAAATCAATTATTATTTCAAGGTTTTGAAACTTTTCTCAAAATAGAGAATTATAAATGCTTTTATATGAAAGTGGAACCTTTATGTCATTGTTTCACTTTCTTGTAGTCAATAATGTAATTTTCTCCAACTTAACTTATCCATTTCACCAGGAAAGGAGGAAGACATTAGTGGATGACTATGCTGAAAAAAAAAAAAACGCACACACACACACACAACTTGAGCTGCTTTTTCCAAACAAAAAGTTAAAAACGAGAAAGAAAACTATTTTTTGAAGGAGAAAATCTTGGAAAGTTGGATTACTAGTATTTTTAATTCCCACCATCCATCATAATGTCAAGTTGTTCCCATTCTACTCTCTTTTTTCTTGTAAGAAAATTAGAGGGGTTTTGTTTATTTATTTCTCTTAATCATGACTAGATAGAGAGAAATGCTAGCCAGAACACTTTAGACAATATGGTGTAAGAGTTAAAACTCTATGATTAAAAATTGATCACTTTTGACTGATGCATGATTACACCCATTTAGTTATGGATTGTTACCAAACTTGAGGCAAAAGATGGATTTCAGCATCAAAATTATAATTTGAAAAAATTTTCATTTTAAATCCTATAATTTAGAAAGTAACAAATGAAATCCTATTATTTCAAAAGTAGTAAATTAAATCCTGAAGTTTTTAAAATAACAAATTAAAGTTATAGTTTCAAAACGAACAAATTAAATCCCAAGGTTTTAAAAACTAACAATTTAAGCCTCAACCTATTTAAGTGGAACAACATTTTGTTTTGAGTTCATATAGGCTTAGGGTTTAAGTTGTTACCCTGTCAACTTAGGGTTTAATTTATACTTAAAATATTATAAAGTTTAATTAATTAATTTGTTACTTCTTTAAATTTCAAGATTTAGATTGTTACTTTTAAAACTACAGGTTTAATTTATCACGTTTGTAAATTAAGTTTAAAATGTAAATTTCTTCTTATTATTTAAAAAAAAAAAAAAAAAAAAAACAAGGATCTCTTCCCTCTTTCCTTCTCTTTTTTAGTAGAATAGCATCTAATTTGGTTGCTCCACTTTGTGGAAAGAAAAAGAAGGCAGAAGAAAGAGAGGAGATTAATATATCCTATCAACTATAAAGTCAAATATAGACCAAAGTGTATATACGACCTTCTATCTTGATTCTTGAGCACATGTAAACTGGAAAAGCATTACGAGTGCTGGTTTAAATTATCATGTTATTCCTCATTGATCGCTAAGCACTGACGTTTCCTCACATTACTTTTCTAGAAAAATGATGTGGGATGCAGAAGCGTTAAGAAGCATAACACATCTACCTCTAGAAAGCAAGAAATAAAACACATAGGGTCCTAGAATCCACAAGGAGAAAGGGTCTAGAATCCACCAAAAAATAGAAAGACAAAAGTCCGAATTTTATTGATTGAATAATTGTTCCAAAAACGTGGACAGACTTAGGGGCTTATTTAAGGGCTCCGTAAAACTTGGCAAACAAGAAAATATAATATAAAATAACTCTTAATTGATACCTAATTATAATAGGAATCAAATTTGACCTAAAAAACATTAAATGCACCTAAAAACAAGGAAGTAATAACCCTAAACCTAAAATAACGTTTTTTGCATAAAAAATATCAAAATTAAATAATTACGAAAATTAAATTGTAGATTCGGTCCTACATCAGACCCCTCCACTTGAAACAAACTGGTCCTCGAATTCATCTTTGAAATCTGAAATCTTCCATGCCATGAGAACAAATACTTTGAATACTTCATCTTCCTTGCCTTCTTGCCAAACTTGAAAGTCATAAATTGAGCAACTTAAACTTCTTGTCCCTTGATTTTCATGCAATTGACAATATTCACCAAATAGGAGTCAATAATCACATAAAATCTTTCCACCTCAATAAAATCAATAAACTTTGTTTCGGTGTCTCTCACCAAAAAACTTGAAATTATCTTATAAGGCCTATATGAAATTTGCTTACCAATAGGTTACTTATGAGCTATGTCTCCGCGACAGTTATCCCTATTATTTCCATGCTCCAGCAATAGCATCCTAGCAAAGATATTTATGAGTGTTAGTTGTACGTCACGTAATACTTGCTAAAGCCACCATACTAGGATAAGTTAAGGCTCTGTTACCAATTGATGCGGGATGCGGAAGTGTCAAGAAGCAGAATACATCTACCCGTTTGCTTCTGAAAATAACACAAATCCATGAGGGGTCCTTGAATCCACAAGAAGAAATGGTCTGGAATCCACCAGAAAATAGAAAGACAAAAGTTTGAATTTTATTGATTAAATAATTGTTCCAAAAACGTATACAGACTTAGAGGCCTATTTAAGGACTCCGTAAAACTTGATAAATAAGAAAATATAATGTAAAATAACTCCTAATTGATACCTAATTATAAAAGGAATCAAATTTGACCTAAAAATCATTATATGCACCTAAAAATAAGGAAATAATAACCCTAAACCTTAAATAACTTTTTTTACATAAAAATATCAAAATTAAATAATTACAAAAATTAAATTGTAGATTCTGTCATCAAAAAGCTTTATACTAGTGCTTGTTAAATTACATATAAAGAATCACTGGATGAGGCAGAAGAAAATTCTATAAAATTAATAATTTGGCTATAGTTTGTGCAAGCGACAATGTCAAGTAGAATATATATCATTATCATATAGAAAATTTTTAGTGTTGCATCAAAATAAGCATATTTCTGTGGAAAGTAAGTATCACTGATATATATCTGTGTGGAAAGTAAGGGGTTGTTTGGATTTTTTTTTCATCACTCATCACTCCTCACTCAATTTTCATCACTCATCATTCATTATTCATCACTCATCACTTATCACTCAAAATACTCCAATTTTCTATACCCCACTCGTTTGGCACATGTTTTTAGTTTCTCATCACTCAATTTTTTCTACTTTTTGTAGGACCCATACCTGAGCACCATGTCAAGCATTCCTGTTAGCCTACCCGACTCACACCATTTCATTTTGCCACCACCATAATCACAGTGAAGTGCAACCAAAGAAGTACAAACAACAAAAACTCTCATCAATACAAATTCCCCCAAACCCAAAAGCCATTTTCCTACTCTAAAAATATGCAGCAGCAAATCAAAACTCCATTCATACTTATTTATGATACACCACCAAATCAAAAAAAAAAAAAAAAAAAAAAAAAAACCTATGTAGAAAAATAGCAAGACCCATCTCTCACACAATCATTTTAATCAAAACACAAACCCAGCAAAGCCGGATCAACGACAAACACAAACACAATCATTTCATAGATCCCTTTTTTCCTCTTTTGGATCGATGACAAAGCCGGATCGAGTCATCGGATGGGTCGGCGTGGGAAGGGTGAAGGACAAAGAGAGATGGGTCGGCGTGTGAGTTGTCCGTCGGATGGGTTGGCGTGAGTCGGCGTCAGATCGAATAAGAGAGGCCGTGGATGGGGAGGGCTCAGATTCTTTTGTCTTTGGGTGAGATTTTGCTCTAAAGAAGAACAAAAAGAAGAACAGATAAAGAAGAAGAGACAAAGAAAGAAAAGTGGAGAAGAAAGAAAAGAGAGAGTGACCGGTGGGAGAGAGAAGGGAGCCTCACGTGTATTGCTTTGACCGTGGGCAGTGGCGACGCCACGTTATTTATATATAATAATTTAAATTTTTTTATTTGTTTACCCTTAAAAAATAAAATAGGAACACCCTCAAGCAAAATCAGGAACACTCTCAAAAAAATTTATGCCAAACAAATTTTGAACTAAAATCTTAAAAAAAAAAAAAAAAAAAAAAAAAAAAAAAAAAAAAAAACAACTTATGCCGGCCAAATCCAAACGTATAACTTTCAGCCCTAAAAAATAAAAAATAAAAAAATTGTAAAACCTTATGATTTTACAGAACAAATTTGTTTGGATTTTATAGAGCAAGCCTAAAAAAAAAGCCCAATATGCAACATCAATCCTAAACAAATACCCAAAGGCCCAACCTAAACGTATTCTTAAAAAAAAAAAAAAAAACCAATACGAATACTCATCCGCCTCAATCATCAAATGGTAATGCTAAAGCAAAACCTAAAATTAGAAACCCTAAAGGAAAAAACCTCATCAAGGATAACGCCTTACGCCTCCGCCAGTTTGCCTGAAACCTCATCATCAAGCACATAGGCGTGACGTGGCGACGGCACCTCCGCCTAAAACTCGAGCAACAAAGCTTGGAAATGCATCGGAGATCGAAGATCAGAGATCAGTCCGATCGGATCAGAGCTTGCAACGCCGACTGAGAGAGAGAGAGCTCAGTGTATGCGACACCGATTGAATTAGAGCTTGCGATGCCTCAAGGTATTTTACACTTTACTTCTCTGTTCTCTCTCTTAATCTTTGAGTTTTGTTGTGGATTGTGGTGTGGACTGTGGTCTGAGATTGAGGGAGAGAGAGCTCTCTTTCTTTTTGAACTGATTCTCTCTTAAGTCTTTATAATTATTCAATTTATTTGCCCCTGTTTTTTTTTACTTTATCCGTAGGTGTGTTACTGTGTTGGTCAGTTGGTGTTGGTGAGTTTGTCTTTTAGTGTATTGTGATTTGTGACTTGCTGTTAAGAAACACCAATTTATTTGCCCTTGTTTTTTTTTTTTTTTTGACTTTATCCATGGGTGTGTGCACACATGATCACTTGCTATTAAGAAACACCAATTTATTTGCCCCTGTTTTTTTTTTTTTTTTTTTTTTACTTTATCCGTGGGTGTGTGCACACATGAGGTGTGTGCTAGCGTGTGCTAATGCACAATAAATTGTGTGCTAGACGGCTAGTAATTATTAAAAAAAATTAATGAAGCAACTAAATACTAAATAATTAATAATTCAATTAACTAATACATTATAAAAGACAAACAAATTAAATTATTTTAGGCTAAATAACAATTAATAATTTAATAATTAATGAAACAATAGTACAACAAATTATAGTTTATAAAAGACAAACAAATTAATGAAACAACTAAACAACAATAATTAATAATTTTATTAATATTTCAAATGAACTTATAATTTTATTAATGAAACAACTAAACAACAAATTATAGTTTATAATTTTTTTTTTTAAGCACAAACTTCATGCCGGCCAAATCTTGAATTTCGGCCGGTATTTATTGAAATATCTCGAAACACCCGAAATAGACCAAAATGACCGGAAATTTTTTCAAAGTGGAATAGGAACACCCTGGACAAAATTCCTGGAGTCGCCACTAACCGTGGGACCCAGTATGTAGTTTTAATTACAAAAATGTCATTGAAAACAGAGTTATGGAAACTGAAAACACCTAAAATGTGCTTTCAGTTTCCATAACTCATCACTCAAAAATCAGAGAATTAAGTGATGGAAACAAAAACCAGATGGACTTCTCAACTATGGGTCCCACCATTTTTGAGTTATGAGTTATGGAAACAGAGTTATGAGTTATGGAAACAGCAAATCCAGACAGCCTCTAAGTATCACTGAGATTATTGTGTTATTAGGATCGGGAGCAGCATTAATTGGTACACATTAGCAATTTAGCATACCCACGGTGAGACACAGAATTGACTTTGCACTTCAATCATGGATATGTAGCTTGCTAGGTTGGAGTGTGAAAAACAATGTTGTAATCTTATAAGTTTGGACAAGGTGCTGGCAATGAATAATATAATATTTCATAATTTAAGTTCGCATAATTCACATTTAAAAATTGATGCAAAATGAAATTTTAGTTATATTTCAGCGTAAAGCGACTATATAGTGACTGTAAATTCAACTTCAAACTTTGTCTTCACATCTAAAAGACAAGAATTAGGTTGTATCTTCTTCTTGTTAATTTCTAAGTTTGGATGACGAGAAATATTCTTGATGTAGACCAGTTGCAATTTATTTTTCTTTCACAATTCTCTCTCTTCCTAGCTACTAGTGGCTAGCTAGGCTGTTTTCTCAAAATACATTTGCGTGCACTCTTTTATACTATTGAATGGATACAAAAGAAGAGTACCATGCTTTCATTGTTGAAGTCCAGTTCACGTAATTAGTAACATAAAATATTTAGGGCCCGTTTGGTTATAGTGTTCAAAAATTGTTGTTTAAAAAATGTTATTGAAATACATGTTTTTAGTGTTTATAAAACAAAAAAATGTGTTTGGTATCATGGTTTAAATTACATGTTTCAGTGTTCAAAAATATAAAATATGTGTTTGGTATGTGTGTGTTAGATGGTAAAAAAAAGCTGAACAAAGTACAAAATAAATATTTTTTAAATCAGCAAAGTACAAAATAAATATAAAATATTTTTTAAATGCTACTGGGTTGCTGTCCTGCCTGTCTGTGTGGGTGAGAGAGTAGTTTTTGTTGACCGGTGGACCCATTCTTTCAAAAAGCTGACAGGTGAACCCATACTACTGTTCAATCTAATTACGAAAGTGCCACTCAGCACTAGTTTTTGTTGTTTAAAATCAGCCTGAAGGTGATTTCAAAAACCATTGTTTTAAACATATGTTTTGAACAATATTTTTCAAACACCCCTGTTTTGGAATGGTCTACCAAACATATTTTTTTTATTTTTGAACAATAATGTTCAGTGTTTAAACACTAAACAATATATTTGAAAAGTGATCAAAGCAAAACGGACATAATTATTCAATAGTTGCTTTTTTATTTTTTTGAGAAACTTATTCAATAGTAGCTGATTGCTTAATAATTAAACTCAGCGTTGATTATAGTTTTACATTCTTTAAGATTTAAGAAGAAAAAACTATTTATTAATTTTGTAGAACGGTGACTTATCCAAGTCTTCAATATTTTAATATAATTTACTAGCTTTATATTCTTCAATTATTCATACACATAATATAATGTGCACATTCATGCATTATGAGACTGGTTAGAGACAAGTACATTACACACAAAAAACACAATTCAACAGCAAAGGGTCATAAAGGCAACTATCAAACACAATAATTGTCATTCGGATGAATGCAAATCCTAATTAGGTGCCTTAATTAGTTAGTTGTCCCTCTTTGCCCTATGGGATAAAGCCTTATATCCGTGAAAAGGTCACTGCCTTATTACCATTATTATTATTTAAATGCTATGTATATGTCAGCTTTTGACCCGACTGAAAGTATGACAAATGAAATTTAGAACTTCTAAATTTACGACATGTCTTTTAAAGTATACAATGTGGTTGATATCTTTTTTCTTAAACAATAATTGACATATCACTTTTGAAACTATTGATATCACTTTTGCTATACATCAATATCATAGTATATCATCTCAACAATTGTAAATTTTGTGTGTGTGTATGTATATTGTGCATGATTGTGGTTTTTTAAAAAATAAAATAAAATCTTATTTTGAGGATCAAGAGACCCCTTAAATAACCTTATTTATCAAGGGTTGTAAATGTAAATCTTTTAAACCTTGGTAAAAGGTTATTTAAGGGTCTCTTGACCCTCAAAATAAGATTAGAGCACTTGTTTTGAGGGCCACAAAGGGCTTCAAAATTTCATTTTCGATGGTATAAGTTTCGAAGGTTATCAATGTCAATAGAACTCTTAAAATAATTTTTCTCAAGGTTTTTTAATACTTTTTTCAAGGGTTTTGGCCCTTGAAAAAAGTCAAATTTGTTGTAGAATTTAAGTTTATTAAGCCCACTACCCAAGTATCCCAAAAGGACATTTAGTTTGTTTCTTTAATTATATATGTACAAATAATGTTACGTATCACTCACATCGCGAATAGGCTTGCGCAATTGCTTCTCTCTTTTCTTTTCTTTTTTTTGGTAATGGAAGATATTTGCATTAAAACTAAATCAATCTATTACAAAAGGCCCCTTCAAAGTCCAGGGTGCAAAGCCGATCCACCACAGGCGGTGGATGGGCAAACAAAATGAAATGGACATCACTATTTGAAAGTTCAAATAGTGTAAAAACCCCCTTGAACGTTTAGACCCCCAAATTACAATTTAACTAATTCAAGCATTATGTCAAACAACTAGTGTGCGGAAAATTAACATAAGCTATAATATGGAATTAGAAAAACTATCTAAGCCAAATTAAAATCACAACCCACAGCAGATAATAAAAGGCAAAGATAAAAGGGAAGGAAGATGCAAACACAAAGACAACACGCGATGTGTTATCGAAGAGGAAACCGAAGCCCTCGGCGTAAAACCTCTCCGCCGCCCTCCAAGCGGTAAACAATCCACTAGAAAATGTAGTTGGGATACATGGACAGCAATAGACCCTCCAGGCCTAATCTACCCAGTGCACCTAAGCCCTCCAAGCTTCTTGCTTCAACGAGGTTGCGCCGAACCTTTTTCTTTTCTAGCTTCCTGGATTCCGCTACTAGACCATAGCATCAACCAAAGAAGATTGGTTCCTTCCTAACTGCTTCCCAGAACACCAAACAGCCCTCTCACAGTAATGGATATGGTGAGAACAAGATTTTGGTAAAAAGCCTCTCAAGGGTTTGGCAATGGAGAAGAAGAGAGTTGAGGAATTTGAAGAGGCACTTATGTAAAGATTGTAGATAAATCAATCTTGTTTTACTCTAGGGTTTCTCTCTCAAAATTCTCTCTGGAAGCTCTCTTTCTTTTGTGGGTATAAGGGGTATATATACTAGGGTGAGAGAGGAATGTGAAACGTCAGGTTTTTCAAAATAGGGCTGTCTCGCGGCTTGGCCTCGCGACTTAACTGAGTCGCGAGATCCAGTCGCGAGATAACCGTATGGCCAGTTGTCCTGTTTTGTCTTGTAGTGCTCCAGCTAGCATGACTGTTCACCTTCTGGCATGCTTGGCACGTGTGCTGCGTCTGGCGACTTGCAGCCGCGAGTCACCCGCGAGGCCAAGCCGTGAGTCTCTGTTTTCTTGCACACTCTTGAGCAAACTTCACTCTATCTCACTCACTACCCTTACAACAAGCCCACCTAAATACAGGGTTACTAAATGCTGAAATACAAGCAAATTTGGCACGGAATAAAGCCAATTAGATGGTTGAATAAATTCAACCTTACACTATTACTACCAATACGGGCTAAGGCGTCCGCGCATTGATTTGCTTCTCTGTAGGCGTGCTCAACTCGCAAATTTGGGAACTTCCTCAAGAGGAGCCTGCAATCAGTAAGCAAGGGTTCAAGAGATAAGTTAACAATAGAGTTTTTCATCAATTGAACAACAGCAAGAGCATCAAGTTCAACAATAAGATTATGTATATTTTCCGTTGCTGCCATTTATAACCCATCTCGAAGAGCCCAAAGTTCAGCCATGATACTATTCACCGCAATCTCTCTAGGTGAGCTGTTGATCCGGAAGCCATAGACATGCAAAATATGTAAAACTTTGCCAAGAATGGTTGGCCAAAGATATTATTGGGGCCACATAGGACTTGTAACTATCCGGTAAAGAGAGAATACCTTTTTTAATTTTATTTATTATTTATGATTGGAGCAAATTAATTGCCAAGAATGTTCTCTCACTCTCTCTTATCCAACTAATATACAAATATATATTGGCGACCAATCTATCAGAGTTTGGATAAAAGCACGGATAAGAACAAGAAGAAGACAGATGCAAGCATTGATGAGAAGGGTGTTTGAAGGATCAGCTCAGGCAGAGAGGCAGAGCAATGAAACAGGGCATTAGAAGAATTTACATGAGGCTTGCTAAATGACTGAGATGACTGAGTTTTGATATACGACTTGTAGTTTAGTTTAAGTTAATTAGCAGATGTATATATGGACACGTGTACTACTAGAATTGGTTGGTTAGGTAGTTTAGAATGGATCCGTATATTGCGGAGTTAGTTAGTTTTAGCAGTTGAGCTCTCCTGTATGAATTGTAGTGTATATATACATTGTACAGTTAGTTTTGGATCAATTAATACAATCACAGAGTTTTACTCTTCAATCTTTTCTCTCTAGCTTTTACTCTCTCTTCCATAGCTCTCTGTTTTTCTTATATGGTATCAGAGCTTTGTTTCTCTGTTAATGGCTAACCAAGATCAAACTTTTCAAACTTCATCTTCTCCATCTGTTGCTCATCGTGAGCTCTCTCCAATGGAGGACTCGAGGAGTCCATTTTTTCTGCACCATGGAGAGTCACCAGGTGCAATTCTTGTCACTCAGCCCTTGACAGAAGACAATTACCCCAATTGGGCTAGGGCTATGCGTATGGCATTGGATGCGAAGAGTAAGCTAGGTTTTGTGGATGGCTCTATAACAGCTTCTATGGCTATCACTCCTCTGGAAAAGATTGCTTGGTCAAAGAACAATTCTATGATTTCTTCATGGATATTGAATTCAGTCTCACCTCACATTTTTGGTAGTGTGATATATAGAAATACTGTAATGGAGGTTTGGAATTCACTGAAGAATCATTTCTTGCAAGCAAATGGTCCACGGATTTCACAACTTCAAAAGCAGATTTCAAAAATCATGCAAGGAGATGCAACAGTGACTACTTTCTTCACTAATCTTCTAGCTTCTTGGGATCAATTGCTTAATCTCAAGCCCTTACCATGCTGTTCTTGTGGCAAATGTGTCTGTGGTGTGAATGAAAAAATTACACTGTTTCATCATCAAGATTCTTTGATGCAATTCCTCAATGGCTTGAATGAGGTTTATTCACAAGTTCGAACTCAGATTTTGATGATGGAGCCAAGTCCCTCTATTGACAAGGCTTTCTCTTTGGTAATACAAGAGGAGAAACAGAGGGCTTTAGGTTTCAATGGAGGGCATTTAGTTGATTCAACTGCTCTTGCAGTCAAGACTCAAGCATTTAATCAAGTTGGGAAGAACACAAAAGGAAAGGGTAGGCCTATATGCAGTCACTGTGGCAAACCTGGTCATTTCATGGAGAAATGCTACAAGTTGATTGGCTTTCCACCAGGATATAGCAAAAGGGAAAAGTTTCCATGGCCAATCAAGTCAGTCTTAGTGGTGATTCTGGTCAATATGAGGCTGCATCACAGTCAGGGTCTTTTCCTTTCACATCCGAACAATGCCAGCAGCTGCTATCTTTGTTGGGTTCTCATGCATCATCTTTTGCCACTCCTGATACCATTCACTCAGCAAACTCAGCATTATCAGGTATTTCTTGTGCTTCTTTCCAGGATCCTACTTGCCTTAGTTTGAAGAATTCAATTTTTAATGAAAATCCTTCAAACAAAACAACCTATAATGAAGAAACTTGGGTTCTTGATACAGGGGCTACTGATCACATTATTCATTCAATTTCATTGTTTACTAAGATCACTAGTTCAATATCTTCCTTTGTCCACTTACCTAATGGTGAAAAAGTTCTTGCCACACACATAGGCACAGTCTAGGTTACTGCATCCTTAATTCTTGAGGATGTCATTTGTGTTCCAACGTTTTCTTTCAATCTGATTTCAGTAAGCAAATTAACCAAATCACTATCATGTTGTTTGGTTTTTCTTTCCAATTATTGTTGCATACAGGACCTTACTTGCTGGAAAATGATTGGATTGGGTAAGCTTCATAACAATCTGTACCCACTGCAAGCTTTAAACAATTGCAAGTCCATTTCAAAGGCTTCTACTATCCTAGAGTCAGTTTTGAAGTCTTTTGTTAATTCTATCTCTCATGTTCCCATTGTAACCAAGCCTTACTTGTGGCATCTTAGATTCGGACATGCTTCTAATGAAAAACTTAAACACTATGTATCTGATATGTCTTCTTTTCATTCAAATAAAGATTGTGTTGTGTGTCCAATTGCAAAGCATAAACGTTTACCCTTTCCCAATTCTAATCATTTATCTGCTCATCCCTTTGATCTAATTCACTATGATGTATGGGGACCTTTTGCCAAAGCAACTCATGATGGTTTTAAATATTTTCTTACCATTGTAGATGATGCTACAAGGTCAACATGGGTTTACCTTATGAAATCTAAATCAGAAACTAGGCCCTTATTGATTTCATTTTACAAAATGATACAAACTCAATTTCAAACTAATATCAAAGTGTTTAGAACTGACAATGCTCAAGAATTTTTCCTCAAAGATTTTTATGCTCAACATGGGATTGTTCATCAACATTCTTGTGTTGCTACACCACAACAAAATTCAATAGTGGAAAGGAAGCATCAACATATCTTAAACATTGCAAGAGCATTGAAATTTCAGTCTAACATACCACTCTGCTATTGGGGAAACTGTGTTTTGACAGCAATTTACATCATCAATAGGCTACCTAGTGTTGTTTTGGATCATAAAACCCCTTTTGAGAAGCTTTATGGCAAGGTTCCTTCTTATCATCATTTAAAAGTTTTTGGCAGCCTTTGTTTTGCCTCCACATTAGCCCACAATAGGTCTAAGTTCTCACCTAGATCTATTCCTTGTGTTTTTCTTGGGTATCCATTTGGTGTTAAGGGTTACAAGTTGTTAAACTTGCTTACAAAACAAATTTTGGGATGTTTCTTTTCATGAGACTGCCTTCCCTTTCATTTCTCCAGCCTATTCTTCACATACTTCCATTTCACTTCCTCATATCTGTCCTAATGTAGCTATTCCACATGATCCTATGTTTTCAGAACCTTTTACACCTTCTTTACATGTTCCTTCTCCTAATTCTGGTCCTCAAAATGTCTCTAATTCTACTTCAAATCCTATTGTTCCTGTTATATCAGCTTCAATCATACCAGAATCCATCATTCCAGCTTCTGGTGCTTTTGATCTTGTCTCACAAGGTTCCATAGTATCTGATTCTTTACCCCTTCCTCAAGAACCAAATATAGTTCAACCAGATATTGTTCCTTCCCTAAGAAGATCATCTAAGACTACCAAACCTCCTTCCTACTTACAAGATTACAAATGCAGTAGTATCATGTCTACTGAACTTTCCCAATCTAATCCACTCAGCAAGTCAGGTACTTCCTTGGTCACTACCAGGTATCCTCTCTTCTTCATATGCCCATTTTTGTTCTGTCATTACCTCTATTCCTGAACCAAGATTCTTTCATGAGGCTGTTGAGGATCCTAAATGGCAAGAAGTCATGAGTACTGAAATTGATGCTTTAGTTTCCAATAATACCTGGACCCTTACCCCTTAGCTGATGGCTCTGTGGAGAGGTATAAAGCAAGGTTAGTTGTGAAGGGATTTACTCAACAAGAGGGGCTAGATTTTACTGATACCTTCTCACCAGTTGCTAAGTTGACTACTGTGAAGACACTTCTGGCCATATCTACTGTGAAAGGTTGGCATTTGGTTCAGTTAGATGTCAATAATGCTTTTTTGAATGGTGATCTTCATGAAGAGGTGTACATGCAACTCCCTCAAGGCTTCCACAGCAAAGGGGGGAATGTTATTTGCAAATTGAACAAGTCTTTATATAGGCTTAAACAGGTTTCAAGGCAATGGAATGCAAAGTTTTGTTCTGTCATTAAGCATCATGGTTTCAAACAATCCAAAGCTGACTACTCTTTGTTCACAAAGAAGTTTAATGATTCCTTCATAGCTTTGCTGGTTTATGTTGACGATATTCTCATAGCTAGCAATAATGTTCAAGCAGTTAAGGAGCTTAAGACTTCTCTAAATCAGCACTTCAAACTTAAAGATCTTGGAGGCTTGAAGTATTTTCTTGGACTTGAGATAGCTAGATCAGACAAGGGTATCACTTTGTGTCAAAGAAAATATGCTTTGGAAGTCTTGAAGGATGCTGGAATGTTAGCTTGTAAGCCTAGCAAGGTGCCAATGGAGCAGAATTTGAAGTTAAGCAAGTTTCAAGGAAAGTTGCTAGCTGATCCTAGAGTGTATAGAAGGTTGGTGGGCAGATTGCTTTATCTGACTATCACTAGGCTAGATATTGCATATCCTGTTCATAAACTAAGTCAATTCATGTCAAAACCCAAGAAACCTCAGTTAGATGCTGCATATAAAGTGCTACAATACATCAAAAGTTGTCCTGGTCAAGGTGTTTTCTTGTCAGCTGCATCAGAATTTCATTTGAAGGCCTACACGATGCTGATTGGGCCCCTTGCATTGATACCAGGAGATCAACCACAGGTTATTGCATCTTTTTGGGTGATTCTCTCATATCATGGAAGTCCAAGAAATAGTCCGTAGTGTCTAGATCTTCTGCTGAAGCAAAGTATAGGGCAATGGCTGTTACTGTTTGTGAAATGACTTGGCTGTTAGCATTGTTGAAGGATTTGGAGATTCATCATCCTCAACCTGCTCTATTATTTTGTAATAACCAAGCTGCAATTTATATTGGGGAAAACCTAGTGTTTCATGAGAGGACTAAGCACATAGAAGTAGACTACCATGTAGTAAGAGATAAGGTGCAAGACAATGTTGTTAGGCTGCTCTTTACTCCTTCACATTCTCAGTTGGCTGATTTGCTTACAAAAGCTCTCAACAATCACCAATTGAGGTACTTGTTAGGCAAGATGAGTGTAGTGAACATACATAGTTCAGCTTCTCATCTTGAGAGGGAATATCAGAGTTTGGATAAGAGCACTAATAAGAACAAGAAGAAGAAGACAGATGCAAGCATTGATGAGAAGGGTGTTTGAAGGATCAGCTCAGGCAGAGCAATGAAATAGGGCATTGGAAGAATTTACATGAGGCTTGCTAAACGACTGAGATGACTGAGTTTAGATATACGACTTGTAGTTTAGTTTAAGTTAATTAGCAGATGTATATATGGACATGTGTACTACTAGAATTGGTTGGTTAGGTAGTTTAGAATGGATCCGTATATTGCGGAGTTAGTTAGTTTTAGCAGTTGAGCTCTCCTGTATGAATTGTAGTGTATATATACATTGTACAGTTAGTTTTGGATCAATTAATACAATCACAGAGTTTTACTCTTCAATCTTTTCTCTCTAGCTTTTACTCTCTCTTCCATAGCTCTCTGTTTTTCTTATACCATTTGCCAAATAAGACAATTATCATGGGAGGTTCTTGAGCTAATCGACTATAATTTAAAGAAGAGAGATTACTATAAAGAAGATAATAATTTAAGTAATATATATATTATATGCAAGAAAACTATGAAAGCACCGCATCTTAATTTTAATAGGTATAATATTTTAAAGATATTATGGATCAAGAGGTACAAACTCATTAATCATTATATATATATATATATATATGTGTGTGTCTTTGTACTTATGGGCCAAAGAAAGTAACATTAATCTTAATTATAGTGTAAGTACTACCGTTATTGGTTTGACTATTGAATATATCTTTGGATTACTTTTTATTAAGTCTTTTTTTTTTTTGTGTGTGTGTGTGTGCACGCGCGTGTGTGTGTGAGATAAATTCCTTGTATATAAAGGCTTGTCATTATAGAAATAGACCTTCAAGACTTTAGTTTAAATTTGGTTAATTTTTTGCGTTGGGTTTTCTAATGTCTTTCTAATGTAGGGAATATGATGAGTTGTTTGTGTATGGTTTATAAACAATAAAAGGGTTGAGTTGCTTAGAACACATTGATAGATGGATAAGTACTTTTGCAAGAACCCACAATTCTAAATAGCACACAAAGGCTAACAATTCATTCACATACAAAAAACTGATTTACAAAGAGCTTACATTCTACTACTGATACTAGTTGTTTGGCATTGGCAGCCTCTAAATGGTTGACAAGTGTCTAAATCTTATCGGCTAATACTTAAGAAATCATCTAACTAACTAACTAATTAGTTATAAGAGGATTATTATATATATAGATATATATATAGCTACTTGAAATTGCTTTGCATCAGGACTCTCCCTCTTAAGAAGCACTTGACCTCAAGTGCACTTGGTTGCCACAGGATTTGTATGAATTTCTAGCCTTCTAGGATGATGTAGTTGCCTTGTATAATGAGTTTGCTGTTGTTGGTAGCACACCAAATGTTGCTACTTCTGCACAGCGAAGTCCCATACAATTGAAACTCAAATGTAGATGCATTTGCATTAGGAGGTGGTTAACCCTCCAATTTTAAAGCCTTCTTCATTTTGACCATTGGTTTGAGACTTGCTTTCACCTTCTTTAGTTGCAATGAGTAGTGAAGCATTATCTTGTGCAAACTACATGTGCTACACCTTCCTCCCAAGATGGTTTGCCTATCATAGTTACATGATTATATGTCTACTTCTTCACAAAGAATGGAATAACAACCTCTTGACACTCTAATTTCATCTCCTTTATTTAAGCAAGACAGTTTTTGTTGATTCTTCAATTCTTGCTTGTTCAAAATCTCTGGTGACTCCATATTCTCATAACTACCTTTCTTAATCAACAAGTCACAAATTCTTCCTTCAATGAAGCAATTAATTGAAAATTTTACCTTTATGTTGTTTGTCTTCCTCCATTTCTTGCTTTGGAACTTGCAAGGCACTTGTTCCTAATGATAAATCCTTTTCTTCCTCAACAATAACATTTGCTTCTTCCATAGACTAATCATAAATAGGTTCAACCACATGTATCATGCTATCACTCATTTCTTTCCTTTCTTCACCAATCTGTTCTTCAATGTAATTATCAAAAATAGGCTGCCCCATGTCATGATCTTCTAACTCTTCAACTAACAAATCTTGATCTTCGAACACTTCTACTAGTGAGTCTTGATCTTCTAACTCTTGATCTAGAAAGTCTTGATCTTTTATCTCTTCAACCACCAAGGTTTTACCCTTTGACAAAACAAGCTGGTTCTTGGTTGGTTCCTTGGAAGCCTTACTTGATTTAGCAAAATTTGACCCATTTTCAACCTTCCTGGTGAAGTTGAATGTTGCATCACCACTTTAAGCACTGATTCTAGAATTGAAAGGAGCTAATTATGCCCCTTTGACTTGATGATTCTTAATCGGCACTGCCCTATTGAAAGCTTCTAAAACAGTCCAAGCATTGTGGAGGAAATGGACATCTTGGATTTGCACTTTATTGTAAAGGGTGTTGTTGTAGTTATAAGCCAAGACTTGCTCTCCAAGCTTCTATTTCATCTTCTCTCAAGTATGAATCTTGGTTTTTCCTTTCCTCAAATTTTCAATCTTCATCTTCTCTCACCAAGATCTTGCCTTGCCTCTCAAATTGGATGCTTCCAATTTAACTTTCTTGGATTCTAGAACATCGTAACAAGCAAAGATCTCCTCAACTTGATCAAGACAATCCACAAACTCCACATGATCCAAGCTTCCATCAAATTCAAGGAATTTAATCTTAAATCTTGATTCCTAATTCTGGTTTGGCATCTTTGGTTGAACTATCACAGGATTGCAATTGTTCAGTCAAGGCTTACAATTGCCTTCTTAACAATTCCACTTCAGCTTCTAAGCCATTTTGAACCCTTCTATACCTTGGTCCATTGGTTGCAATATCATCTTCCTCTACTATAAGAACAACTTGCTTCTTGCCATTATCCTTCATTGTCTTCTCAAACACCATGGCTTCTTGCTACTACAAACTAATTGCTAGCACATATGAAGGCTTTGGTTTTGGTAAGAGAGGTATTTTAGGCTAGGAAAAGTAATCAAGATTGAATCTTGATAGGTTCTTGGACAAAAAATGAAGAAACAAATTGCAAACGAATTTGAATCCTAAGGATCTCAAGCTTTGATACCAAACTAATGCAGGGAATATGATGGCCTGTTTGTGTATGGTTTAGAAACAATCAAAGGGCTAAGTTGCTTAGAACACATTGATAGGTGGATAAGTAATTCTATAAGAACACAGTTCCAAATAGCACACAAAGGCTAACAATTCATTCACATACAAAAAACTAATTTACAAAGAGCTTACATTCTACTACTAAAAGTTCAATAAGTGTATGAAACACCTTGAACGTTTAGACCCCCAATTTTCAAATTACCAATTCAAGCTTAATATCAAACAATTAATGTGCGGAAAATGAACATAAGCTAAATATAGAATTGACAAACAATCTAAACCAAATAAAATCACATTCACAGCAAAAATTAAATGGAAAAGATTAAGGGAAGAGAGATGCAAACACAAGGACAACACTCAATGTGTTATTGAAGAGGAAACTGAAGCCCTCGGCGTAAAACCTCTCCGCCGCCCTCCAAGCGGTAAACAATCCACTAAAGAATGTAGTTGGGATACATGAACAGCAGAAGACCCTCCAACCCTAATCTACCCAATGTACCTAAGCCCTTCAAGCTCCTACTCCAACGAGGTTACGCCGAACCTATTTCTTCTTTAACTTACCGAATTCCGCTATTTGACCATAGCATCAACCAATATGAAATTGGTCCCTTCTTAACTACTTCCCAAACACCAAATGGCCTTCTCACAGATATGGGTATGGTAATAAAAGGTTTTGGTAATGTACCTCTCAAGGATTTGACAATGGAGAGGAAGAGAGTAGAGAAATTTGAAGAGTCTCTATGTGAAAATTGTGGATGAATCAATCTTGTTTTTCTCTAGGGTTTCTCTTTCAAAATTCTCTATGGAAGCTCTCTAAATATCATGGGTATAAGGGTATATATATAGTAGGGTGAGAAGAAATGTGAAAAGTCAGTTTTTCCCAAACAGGGTGTTTTGGCGACTTGACCTCGTGACTAGGTTGAGTCGCGAGTTCAAGCCGCGAGCTAATGGCCTGGCTAGCCTGGGACTTTTGTCCTATAGTGCAATAGTTGGCGTGACTCTTCAGCTTTTGGCATGCTTGGCACATGTGCAACTTCTGGCGGCTTGCAAGCCGCCAGCCACCCGCAAGATCCAATCGCGAGTCCCTGTTTCTTTGCACAATCTTGAGCATTTCTTCACACTCTCACACACTACCCGTACATGATTCCCACCTAAATACAGGGTTACTAATTGCTAAAATACAAGAAAATTTGACACGGAATAAAGCCAACAAGATGGTTGATAAAATTCAACCTTACAACTACTTATACTAGTTGTTTGGTATATTGGCAGTCTCTAGATGGTTGACAAGTGTCTAAATTCTATTAGCCGATGCTTAAGAAATCATTTAACTAACTAATTAATTAGTTATAAGAGGATTAGGATATAGCCACTTGAAATTGCCCTGCATCATTCTCTATCCATCACATTCAATCTCTCAACAACAATTCTTACATAATCTATTTTTTTTCTTCTACATTATGAAATTTTATAACAATTTAATATACGCATGGATTCTTAGAGAAAAGATTACAAGATTGAATTAAGTGTTTTTTTTTTCTTATAAAAGAAACATGCATTATATTTCTATCCATGTAAGCATTGTTTTTCCTTATTTAAATCCAAGGAAAATAAGATAATTTATTTTACTCTACAAATTTAAACAAAATTTAGAAGATACACGTATTTATTTCATATATCCATTCAACTTATTTATTATACCTCATTTTTTAAAATATTAAGAAATACCATCTAGTTATTGTATGATAACGCCTTAAAATGTAGACTTGTTATATATTTATGTGGGTATTATCTCCTTATTACTATGCTTAATTTGTATAATTAAGCCATGATTTGCATTAGTCTCTATTATTTATCTTTACATAATTTCTTGAATAAAATGTCATTCATTGCGTGTAATTTTCTACTTTCAAGAAATCATGTAAAAAAGATGAGTTTACAAGAGTCTGTGAGAGAATAGAGGCCAAACTAGAATTAAGGAGGAGCTAAAGGACCATGCTTAAATGTCTAAGGAGGTGCAGTTGGAGTGCTTGGGTTGTCTACCATGTTTGAAAGTTTCAAATAAGGAAAGAAATCAAAGAGGCAAAATCTAAAAAGGAAAAATCAGATTTGAGCACTGATTAGTATTTTCGGTGTATCTCTCTCCTCAAAAATCCAATTGACACAAGCCTAGATGAGTTGGAACCGTGACTTAAATATCTACAACTTTCCAGTTTTGAGTTTTTCGAAATTCTCAATTTTTGAAGGCTGAAATTAACTCACAAGTTACTGCAATATAACCTAGACGAAATTTAAAATAGTAAAAGTTTTATTTTCTTTGGACACTTTCATGTGAGGGTTTTGAATGGAGATTATGTAGAATAAATTTGGCAGAGAAAATTGTGTATTTTCCTTTCTCTAATGACAGCCTAAACTCTTTGCTAGGGCTAGGGGTTATGTTTCTTCTATACGGTATGAATATTCAATGTGATTCTTTCTAGAATTTTATTAACAACATATTTGATTGTTCAATTAAATTTCTTTTGATGTATTAGTTCTTCCATGCTTTCAATAAGTTCAATCATGTTTTTCTTATTATTTAGATGAATTTCTAATAGCTTCAAATAGAAATCAGGTTTTAAAGTGAATGAGTTTTTCTGAAAACTTTTCTAACCGCATTATTAATCTAGGTTATTATGCGTTCTTGAATTGTCTCAGTTCAACCGAATCATTAAAATTGTATAAGAACAATCAATTATGAAATATATAATTTCTTAGATCACAAAGAATTTCATATCGATATAGGGAAACACCCTAATGCCCTAGTATTTACATTATTGACTTTATCAGTTATCACTGTTATTATCGTTTACAATTACTAGGAAAAAATTATTTTTCATCTTTACCAAAAGTTTTTTTTTTTTTTTAATTACATTGTCTTTAAATTTACCCCGCTCCTTATGGTTCGATCTCGGTACTCCGAGAATTTTATGGCTACAATCTCCTGCACTTGGTTGGGAGTGAGCAAGCGCTATATGATTAAGGAAGGTTTGAATCTTAATAGTTAAAAATCATAATCTAATTATGTTAGAAATATGTGGTTAAATGATTAAATTTACCATATTTCAATAACTTAAACTTTTGGAACAATCGGTAATTTAACATGATATTAAAACATGAGATCCAATTAATAATTTAACACACACACACACATATATATATTAAACTCTTTTAAACCAAAGTTTAAAGAAAATTTAATTAGAATCAAAATTGGATTTTGCTTTTGTTAACTTTTCATACAAATTAAATTGTTTAGATTTTTACTGTTATTTTTTCTCTGAACTTGTAGACACCAAAGACGGGCTTGCTGGGCCAAACCACTATTTGGGCTCACAATTTACTTGTATGGTGGGTCTAGGTATCCTACTTTGGGTGGTCCTAGGCTAAGGGACCCAACGCAAACACTTTTCCCCCTCTTTCTTAATGTTATCTCCTCTCTGTCTCCCTTACTCTTTTCTTTCCTCAGAATTGCATCCCCAAACTATCCATTCGTTTCTCTTATTTATAGCCTTCATTAATGCGGTGATCATCATTATCTTCTCCCTTAGTGCAAAGAAGGGTCCAATGTCAATGGGCTTAAGTGGGTTTTTAGGTACGAGTGGTTTTGGAAATGGTTCCCACTTCAGTTAATGTGTTCGGCAGCAAAGTTTCCTATGGTTCTGCCGGGCACATAAATGGCGATGTGCCCGGGCAATGTGACCGAGCATGTGCATAGTGCACGGAAATGGTTTCCCGAGCACCCTGTGAGCAGGGCGTACGCAATCCGCTTCCTAAGTGTCCGGACAATACTCAGTCCACATTGGTAGCTATTCGTGGGTTTGGGCCGGGGCCCTTGTCGATGTGAAGATTGGATCTTTGGCCCACATCATTGATTCATGGTCCAAGGCCCAATATGAACTTGGGCGTTTAGGTGCCGTACAGAACTAATGAGCATATTTTTTATACTGTTTCCATTCAGATATTTTGTATGCAAAGATATTGAAATTAACAAACTGTAATTGAGCTGAACGATCTCATGCACTTATCCCCATTCAATTTAGGAGATATTATTTTACTAATTTATTATTTTATTTTGTGTTATATTTAGTAGAATTTCACAGACAATAATTGTAAATAAATACTGTATATGTAGTATTCAATAATAATTTTTAAAATTACTTGGCGTAACCAATATCATGAAAATTGTAAGGAAAAACTATTTTAATATCTTCAAATGTTCTGGTCGAACTATGTCCTATATTTTTAATAATTCAAAGCAACATCAATAATACTATTACAATTCATCATTCCCGTGCATAAACAAGAGTTACATACTAGCTCTACCTAAAAACTCATCAGCTATTTTACTTCTACCTAAAAACTCATCAGCTATTTTACTTATGGATTAGTTGATAAATGAGAACTACCATTTCCCACCATGCGTGCCAACAAAGGAAAGTTGGTCAATATTCACACTTCATAGCATGAGTTTGAAACGTGTCAAAACAAGCCGACCTTTTCGTTTCAAGACTGAGGACTGAGTCTGAGCGTGCGAGTGCGATAGCTAACTTTACAAGTCAGCATGGAACCGTCAGCCGTGAAAAAGCAACAGTTTTCATTCTTCGAGCAAGTTTTTGTTTTGTTTTTGAGCATTTCAAGTTTGATCCAAAGATTTTTTTTTTTTTTTTTTTTCTTTTTTTTGAGTTGATAGAGAGAGACAGAGACATATTATTAGAGCCACTGACCCTGAGTCATATCTTTTGGGTCAACCCAAATGTGTGTACTGGATTTAGTGACTTTTTTACGTGTGGTACAATAATACAATTTAGTGGACTTTCAAATAAAAAATAATCTTGCTTTCTGTTTTAGGAAAAGCAAAAGCAAAATTGCTTTTGTTTTCTCTTCCACTAGAAAGTAACATTTGAGAGGCTGGAAATCAAATAGTGGACTCCAATTTATGGAGTAATTGATTAACTCCAAGAATTGACGTATCTTTCTAATTTGACATAATATAGTTATGCATGTGAGTATGTGAGTCAGTGACACATTTTGTCTGGTGAGTGCAAACTTTTCCCCTTTTTGGTACTGTTTTGACCACTAAAATCTAAAATCTAGATGATTTAGAGGCATAATTTTGGAATTGAAATCTTTTGAGACTGATATGAAAAACATAAGAGGTGGGAGGGGGTAGAAATTTGGACCTAAAGAGAGAAGATAAGATTTTTAGGGGGGGGGGGGGGGGGGGGGGGGGAAGAGTTTATACATGGTTCAACTTTGTGGTCTATAGGTAAGGGACAGACACCTAAAAAGTTATATTTTTTCCATATACTTTTCTTAATAACACATTACAATGAAATCCATATTTATAATAAGGATTACAGATAAAATGCAATCATAATTTGAATGTGAATTGAAGATTTAGTGCTAGAGAAAATCATTGAGCAATCAATCCCTTTATTTAATAACATACCCCATGATTTTCTCTACAATCAATGCCTTGATTTAGTTTTACACACCATTTGTTTAGTTGTAAAATATTTTCTAAAATCATTTTCAGTATTTGTGGGTGTTTGTTTCATTGTAAAATCATGGTCAAACTTGAAAATAATTTTCGTCGATCGAAAAGCACACACAAAAATGTGGTAAAATGGTTTACACATTTTTTTCTATGAAAAACAATTTTCAAAACCACGCGTAACAACCCCCCCCCAAAAAAAAAAAAAACACTCTTCTCTCTTTTCTCGCACAGCCCCTCCCTTTCTTTATTAGAGCTTCAATAACTTGATCAGATGACGGAGCTTGGAAGACACTGTCGTGGAGGAGGACAATCTTGACTCAGACCCATCTCGATAGTGAAAAATTTCTACATTTTATGTCACGTCAAACATAAAATTTAAAAAAAAAAAAAGAAAAAAAAAAAAGGTTCCTAGAGTGCTTTCAAGAGTGTAATCAAGCATAGAAAAAAAAATTCGGTTGGGGTCAAATTATGATATCGATATAAATAGTCAAGCACAAATTTAAAGAGCACACACACACACACAACAAAGAGAGATTACGTACTGTGGAAAAAAAAAAGGCGTTAAATTTTTAGTAGTAACAAAAGTCATCACTCATTTCTTGTATACAAAGCTCCCAATTTTGATATATATGTTCATTCAAAAATCTTTGAAGAAGACTTATCATATCATACTAAACTCTAATAAATACACAAAAAATTTTATTTTGCTTACATGTAAAAGAACCTAACATCTCCTTCAAAGTAATTGTAGGGGTAAGGGCCCAAGATCTCATATTGGGTCTTGGGCTTTATCCGAGAAGATAAACAGGTCCGAAGAGAAACTATTAATGATGAGACATCCTTAGACCAAGACCTATAAGTGGAGAGCAAATGAGTGGCTGTCCAAGGAGTACATACTCCTCGAACTTAGTGAATATGGTTCAAAATATATAACCCAACAATTAAAGTGGCTTGCCGAGAAGGTTTAATGATAGAGACGTGCTTCGTGGGCATGAGAGAAGGAAGAGAACCTAAAAATATCTAAGAGAAGACTGACACCACCGCATTAAATGCACAACAGCTACTTTACTGGCCGCATTTATGTGGAGAAGACCTCTAAATAGTGCTACCTTGGCTACCGCAACTCATAGAGCGCTAGGGAAGGTGGCTGATGGGACAAGTACTCAAGTGGGGATTTAGATAATCAACAAGTGGAGGGTAAAGATGACACCAAAGAAGATATATAAGGTAGAAGACTCTTCATGGAGGAGGGATCGGAAAATAGAAAGAGAGAACATTGTAGCAATCTAAACTGTCTTAGTATCCAACTATGATCAATATACGATAATTGTGGCCTCCTCAGACTGAAAGTCCCTTGATATTAACATCTCTTATTTGTGCTTGACTGCCATTTAGTCCAATATTAGCCATTGTCCAATTCACCAGGACCTAGTTCTTTGACTCATTCTCTACAAATTCATTGTATCGGGCTTATTGGACCAAGACTCCATACATTTTGGGCTTAGGCTCCAAATTGTGACCCTACAGTAATGTATACAACAATACTTTTTTGTATAGATTGCATATATTCTTTGTTACAATGGTAACAATGGGTGTTATAATTTTACTTAATTTGGGATATAAGTGATACTCCGGTTATAATAATATTTTTTATAGTCACTCGTTTCTTTGGTTTGAATTTTATTTCTTACTATTTATTTATCTCAAAAAAAAATAATACTTATTTTAACTTTAAGACTTCATTTAAGCAAAAAGCTTTGTGGAAACTGGGGCTTTTTAAAATAAAATAAAAAATTTAAATTCCATATTTTACCATGGCCTAGATGGGCCTTGAACTTTTATTAAGTAGTTAGGAGGGAAATTCGCCTCTCCAGCCAATGAGAGAGAGAGAGAGAGAAATATATATCAAATATTGCCCAAGAATCTGGTTCAAGAAAGAGATTTGAAATGAGTGCATTATTGGCTTATTGCGTTCTTTCATATATAGTGGAATACAAAGATAATTTCAGAACTAATTTTGTCTTGTGGCACAAATTTTGTTTTATGGAATTGACATCAACACATATGTTAGTTAGGTTTGATTCTGAAAATTAATCAACACAAATTCTGGTCAATCAGAGTCCTCTATTTGGTAGGACATTTCTGCTCATCAATATCAATCAATCAGTATTAATATCAATATATATATATATATATATTTAAGCAGAGACCTCATGCGAAAGAGCATGAGTTTCTATCATGTGGCACACTCTATAAAGAGAATTGAAATACTATTAAACCACATTAGAAATAAGAACAATTTTAAAAGTAGAGGCTCTTTATTTCCTTTGGTTCAATGTTTCAAGACTATTTTTATTACATTATTATTCAATGTTTTAGGACTACTATTTGTTTTATTTGGTTCAATATTTCAAGACTTTTCATCTCTCACACACACAAAAGAACTTTTTGCATTTCCATTCATGCTTTTCACTTCTACTCCTTTATATACACATGTCCATAGCCTTTTATACCATCCCATCTCAAATACGTTTAGACAAAAAATGATGTCATTTACTTTCAACCCTTCAATGACACCTACATAACTCCAACATTGTAGTATCATTTGATCGTAACCTGTATGAGTAGGCTGTGACCAATGAAGGGAGCTTGCGTTTTTTATTCAGTGATGGTAACTTATGGTTTTGATGTTGAAATTAGACATTGTAGATTTTGTGAAGATTATGATTCGCTTGGAGTTTTTGGGTGTTTGAGATTTTGGTTTGGAAAAGTTATAAATGTATTTTTTTAGAACTAAAGAAAAAAAATTTTCTAATTAATTATTTATGAAGTTAGCAATTATTTTTTTTAAAAAATTGTGTTAGAATTCATAATTTGTAGGTTTCTTTGTAAGTTTATTTTACTGTTATTTTGTACGGTATGAGCCATAGTGATAAAAACAAAAATCAATGGTGATTTAAAAGTGTTTTTTTTTTTTTTTGAAGGATACAAAAGCCCAACTAAAGATGATTGAATTTTGATAAATGAATGTGTTTTTAGCAAATTTCTCTTTGTTTAATCACGTTCTCTTTATGTTGAAACTTACAAATGATTTTCTTATTTTCATTGAGATAATTAATTGGGTGTTTGTGATCAAGGTCTTTATATTTGGTTGTGAGAATAGAGTGTTTGAGAAAGTGTTTGATAGGTTGCTAAAATTTATGTAATTTTAGGATATAAAAGTATTATATACTTTAAATTCTTATTTGTAGATTTCAAAATCATTTAATCAGTTTGAAAAATAAAATCTATTTTTAATAGTAAATATTATAATATATTATAATCTTATAGTGTTATACAATTTTTTTTAAAGAAAATATGAATTAAGGAAATCAAGTTTCAAAATTAACAATAATGTGGGCAAGCATAAATATTATACAAAAAAAATATATTAAGTATTGTATGTAGATTTAAATATACATAAAAATGATTTCAAATAGATTTTAATTTTTCCCTATCTTTTTGCTTAATTTGAGCTAATTAGTGAGAGAATGAACCAGAAAAATCACAAGGTGGGCAGCTGAAAATTTTGGAGTATATAGTGCCCGTTTGTTTCCGCATTTTGAACCCAAAAAACGCTTTTTGAAAAAAGCCAAGCCAAAATATGCGTTTGGTTAAGCCCAAAACGCAACTTTTTGATAAAAGTTGCGTTTTGGGCATAGACCAAAAATTAGGAGAAACGTGGAAATTTTTATGGACTCTCAGGGGTCCATAAATGAAAATGCGCAATGCGCGTTTTCAGTGAGTTACCGTTGCAAAATTAAAATTACGGAAATACCCATCACAAACCCACGACCACAATCCAAAAACACATACCAAAAATACACATAGACAGACAGAAAGAAATAAGAAGAAGAGGAAGAAGAAGATGAAGACGAAGATTAAAATCATTACCCAAAACACAAACCACAATCCAAAAATACAGAAATCAAATAGCACAAACCCATGGCCAAACAACCATAAACACATAGAAAGACAGAAAGAAAGAAGAAGAGGAAGAAGAAGATGAAGACGAAGAAAGACTGAACCCACAGTGTTCACTTCAGGTCGTGAGGCTTCTCAATTTTCAGTTCAGGTCCGCGAGCAATTTGCTTCATATAAGTCAAGAAGCGGAAGTGGAGATCTTTTGGAAATCAAGTGGAAAAAAAAAAAAAAAAAAAAAAAGAGAGAGAGAAGCAATTGAGAGAGCCGGAGAGCTTTGGAATTGAGAGAGCCTTCTGGAAACAAAGGGAAAAGGAAAAAGGAAAAATGAAAGAATGAGAGAATGAGAGAGCCTTCTGGAAGGTGGAGGTGTGGGAAAAAGGAGAAGATGTGGACAAAATAGTGTACACGTGTGTGGTGGATAAAATACAAGAGAAAAAAAAAAAAAAAAAAAAGGGAAAGGTAACGTATGGAGGAAAAAAAAAAGGAAAAGTATTAGAAATCACAATTTCAAAATATGACCATAATATTTTCACAATATTTTCACAATAAATTTTAAGTAATTAGCTAATATTGATGAGTAAAAATATAATTTCAGTAATGAGTTCAAATTAGAACTAGTAACAACTTTTCATATAAGATTCTGTTATAATTCTTGTGAAAGTATTGCAAAAAATATTGTAGATGTAACACTTTTTGTTGAAAAATATAATTGTTGAAAATGAATAGAAAAAGAAAAATAAATATTAAAAAAGAATAAATTTGATTACAAAATAAAAATTAAAAAAGTGGATAGGCAAAAGATAAATGTCACTGTTGATTGTCCAAACAGCACAAAAATTTGTCTAACCTGCTGGAGATGCTCTTATATATACATTGTCCTTTTTGGTAATTTATCCCTCAAACTATCACTTTTATAAGTGCTAGCCAAACACTCAGCTTTTTCAAAAAGCACTTTTTAACAACTTTTACCAAACACTCAACTTTTTGAAAATGCACTTTTTTAATTATGCATTTTTTGAAAACTCCATTTTTTTATTATGCACTTTTACAAAAAGCTGAACCAAACTCACCCATAATACTATTAAGAAGTTTTTGCAAACTGTAAACGTGTCCTTTTTCTTGTACGTGGGAGTTGGGACCCTCAAAGCACTCGAATTCTAAAAAGCACTCATATTTTAGAGAACAACACCACACCATATCCTCCAACTTTATATAAAGCCATAGACATAGTAGTCACCCCCATCTCCAGTCTAAGCTTAGGAACCTCCTCCTCTATCACCACCATTAAAACCACCACCACCACCACCATCATTTCTCTCAGTCTAGCGCAACTATTCCTCCAAATTTGGCACAAAAACCTCCTATTACACCGGCAAAAGGCATCAACAATTTAGTGTCATACATACATACATAGTATCCAAAACTTGTACCAAACAATATTCTTGTACACTCACTAGTGCAATAATCATGGGTAACGCTGACTACGTGTACCCTTCAAACGTGGAGTGCTCTCACCGTGTAGCGATTCCACCACCACAACCCTTTGTCAAGTCATTGAAGTACTCTCTCAAGGAGACTTTCTTTCCTGATGACCCATTGAGACAGTTCAAGAACCAACCACCCTCAAGAAAAGTCATACTAGGACTTCAATACTTCTTACCATTTCTAGAATGGGCGCCTCGTTATACTTTAGAGTTCTTGAAAGCTGACCTTATTGCTGGGATCACCATTGCTAGCTTGGCAATCCCTCAGGGGATTAGTTATGCTAAGCTAGCCAACTTGCCTCCAATTCTTGGCCTATGTGAGCGCTAGAAATTTGAGCTTAAAACATAAAAGAATAATTTTAGTATATACATTATGAATAACTTTTTAATGGGGTTTGTGATTTTTTGTTTAAAATTTGTAGATTCAAGCTTTGTTCCACCTTTGGTTTATGCCTTGATGGGTAGCTCTAGGGATTTGGCTGTGGGTACTGTTGCTGTTGCATCCCTTCTCACCGGAGCAATGTTGGGGGAAGAAGTTAATGCTCTTGAAAATCCTAAGCTCTATCTTCACCTTGCTTTCACGGCCACATTCTTTGCTGGAGTTTTCCAAGCTTGTTTGGGATTTTTAAGGTTTGTATTATTGCATAATTCATCATAGAAAAGGAAGTTGAGCCAGCATAGGGATCATAGTAGCACAAAAAGATTGTTAACTTTGTTAGTCAGTTGCTCCTTTTTCTCATCTCTTCAGGTTGGGTAAGTTAATTAATGGGAAACTTATTTGACCTAAAACAAGAATATATAAAAGGCATGCATGTTTTTTTAATAAATATTAGGCACTTAAACTGGCAAGAAAAGCTTTTAAGTAAGAATATTATGCTTGTTCTCTCCTTGTGCTGAAATTATATATTGTCTTTTATTATTTGGTGTTGCTAAATAATTATTTCAATGAGCTTCCCTCTTCTCATCATTGCCTTCACTTGACATATATTGTCCGATAATGATAAACTTTGAATTAATTAACCCTAGTTAGTTTTCTCTTTTCACAAATTTTAGATACAATTATTTATGTGTTGCACGCCTTAGCCCTAGGAACTATACTTGAGTTTTACTTCTATTTTATTACTTTTCAGTGGCAAATTAATGGCTTCATGTATTCTAAAAGTTATGCATATATACTTGACCACAGGCTAGGGTTTATAGTGGATTTTCTATCACATGCAACCATAGTAGGGTTCATGGCAGGAGCAGCCACTGTGGTGTGCCTACAACAGCTAAAAGGGATACTTGGCCTTGATCATTTCACCCATGGGACCGATCTTGTGTCAGTGATGCGTTCTGTCTTTAGCCAAACACATCAGGTAGCTAGTGCTCTTCTTGACTGACTTAAACCATTTTTATAAATAAAAAATAATAATAATAAAACATTGCGATCTTGGTTTGAATCTCTATCCCCACTTTTTTTATTAGGGAAAAAAAAAAACCATTTCATAAACACGAATAAAGCATAAATTGTTTTTCGCCAAACACATGTGAGCTCTTCTTTCCTCACATTAACCATTTCATAAACAACAATAACTTAAAAGCACGAAACTAAATCATCTACTAATAATTATGTCTCCGACCAAATTTCTTTTCCACTAGCTAAGAATATCCCATTAGATGTCTAACTTTGGTTTTTAATTTATCAATTTATCACAGCGGAATCTCACAATAGCCACACACAAAAAAAATAAAAAATAAAAAATAAAAAATAGAAAGAAAAAGAAGAAGAAGAAAGATTATAGGTCTATTGTCACCCTCGTGTAATTTACTTTTATTTATTTATTTAAGAAATATACAGAAAAATGGGTTTTATATTTGATATTGAGATGCTTGTGATCAATATATATTATAAAGCTTCTATTTCCAATTCAAGAAAGAATGAGAATTTTTTGGATTCTTTTATAGTATTATTTTATACATCATTCTCTCCTTTGGTATATTGTTTTGTTTTGTTTTGTTATCTAATCTACCTGTGAATATTACAGTGGAGATGGGAAAGCGGTGTCCTGGGATGCTGTTTCCTTTTCTTTCTCATCAGCACTAGATACTTCGTAAGTAAATCTAACCCATATTTTTGGTGATCTAGAGCTTTTCTTTTTTCTTTTTTTAATTTTATTTTCAGATGCTGATTCTTTATAGTACTAGTTATTTCATAAAAGACATGGCACTAACTCAATAAATCATACAATTAAGGCAAACTCGTATATTCAGCAAAAGGCCATCACTAATATATATATATATATTTTTAATTAAAATTGTTTCACTAATAGGATTTATAGGGCAGCTGTCATGAATTCTCTAAATAAGCAAAGCACCTACTTTATTTATTTATTTTTAATTTCATTAGGTAGGTTGGAATCAACTTTTCTTTTTTTATAATATTTTTTGTTGTTACCTTTCACGAGTCAAATTTCAACCCTAATTAGCTTAATCCAACTCCAAATTAATTAAGTAGAGCAAACAGTCAAAGATAACAGACATAAGTGATAAGCACTTGACTCCTATCCCTGTATATATGCACTTAGTTGCAACTCCTCGCCAATTAAATAAAACACACTAGTAATGAGTAATGACAACAACAAAGACAAATAAAACAAGCATTAATTGACTAGCCCCAGATTAAGAAACAGCTCAACTCTTAATTTCAAAGGCAAGAAAATAAGGTTCCTTAATTAAGTCAATTTATTTAATAAAAGTATAAATAAACCAACCAACTAGATATGGTTTATACTAGTACTTTCTAGGAGTTGATTCCAATTAGATGAATTATTAGCTTTTTTTTTTTTTTTTTTGAGGGTGAATTAATAACTTTTCTTATAGTTGATTTGATATAAAAATAAAAAAATAAAAATTAGAATTGATCTGATTCTGATATTATTAAAAATAAATATCATAAAACAGATGATATTAAAAATAAAATTCTATCATAAACACATGCTTCTAGCTAGGTCACATGCAATCAGTGAACATAAGACATACTTATGCTTTTCCTTTTGTTTTGGTTTTTTTTTTTTTTTAATTTATTTATTTAATGAATTTTTTTGAAAGTGATTTTTTAGTGTTTACAATATATAAAAAATTGAATGTAATGATGAAAAACATTGCATGCAGAGCCAGAGAAGGCCAAAATTCTTTTGGATATCAGCAATGGCACCATTAACGTCAGTCATATTGGGAAGCCTTCTCGTTTATCTCACCCATGCTGAGAAACATGGTGTTCAAGTGGTGAGCATATATCTTCATATCTCTCTCTCTCTCTCTCTCTCTCTCTCTCTCTCTCTGTAGAGACAAGACACACAGACGTATACATGCACTGTGGAACCGGGACCCTCTGATGGTGATGCAAAAACAGTCCAATTAGCCACAGGTTGTGGACCACCACCACCACCACCCCACCCTACAAGTATGAGTTGATCAGGCATTTGCTCCATCTCACATGTGTTTAGGCCTTTTGGCCTCTTCTCAAACTTTGGGGCAATTAAAATTTAAAATACTATTGTTCTAGCACCTACCGTGTATAGAACTAGTCTATAGATTAGAAACTTGTGAGCCCCACCAATAATACTACTCCTTGTATTTCAGTCGGTCCCATTATATTCTATTCTTAAAAAAAAATGCAAACTCACAAAATTTCATAATTTGTTAAAGTGTTAATTTATAGTTGGTGTAATACCAGTTTCAAGTAACATTTGATTTTAACATTTCTAATGTAATTGGGAATAACAAATTATAATTTTTTATGCATTAAAATTAAAGTAATCATAATAATTCTTGCTATATTGGTGGGGCTTTGTCAAATCACCAGGTAAATTTAATGGATAATTCTGATTGATCATTGTTAAGCACACAATTTTTTGCACAAATTTTAAAGGTTAGAAGATTTTATCCTAATAATATCACTTTCATGGATTTAACCATTAACAGTATTACTTTTAGTCTTTTAGTATGCATTAACCATAACAGACAGTGTCACTAATATTTATGGAACATTTTTGTGGAAATCTTTGTATCACTGTATTTGTTAATTCATCCTTTATTTTTATTTATGGAATAATAACAATTTTGATTGGTGTTTTACTCGTATGATAAAGAGGGCTGATATGCTATATGGTACTGTGAACTTTTTTCAGATAGGAGAGTTGAAGAAGGGGCTGAATCCACCGTCGTTTGGAGACCTAGTATTTGTGTCTCCATATCTAACGGTAGCAATCAAAACTGGCATCATCACTGGCGTCATAGCTCTCGCTGTAAGAAATCTTCTCATTCCTTCACTATTGTATGCGTATTATCTCAAAAAAAAAAATTGTATGCGTACATGCACACCTCTTTAGAACTGTTCCCTCATTAGCACCTAACACTCTGCTGAAGGAAAGTAACAAAACAAAAAACCATGATCAATGGGCTTAAGCCCAAAAATGCAAAGGACAGCCCACCTCCAAGATCAATGTAGCTAATACACAATCTTAGCAACTTCCTTACGAGTTTTGATCAGAATAATATATATATCACATTTCACATTAATTTATTATTGACACCACTTTTATTATGTGTTAATCATATCAAATCATGGCAACAATTTATAAAATTATTTGTGTCATACTGTCATTAGATTTTTTTTTTTTTTTTTTTTTGCTAACTTAAATGTCCAGGACTCTTTTAATACTTTACTATTCCTTTGAGGGTGTAGTTTCCTGTTCCATATTCATCTGGTTGTTAACATAGCAAATAGTGGCCTAGTTTGGCTTAATTTTGTTACGGTTGATGGCGATGATATAGGAATTGTTAATGGTTATGTGCACAGGAAGGAATAGCTGTAGGGAGAAGCTTTGCCATGTTCAAGAATTACCATATAGATGGGAACAAGGAGATGATTGCTTTTGGAATGATGAACATTGTTGGTTCTTGCACCTCTTGCTACCTCACCACAGGTATTTGATTTACTCGACCTTGTCACTAAAAGTCTCTCATTACTTACTGATTGTCTTATAAAATAGTGCCTAGTATAGTATGTTATTAGCCTAATTGTTCTGCACAAATCTATTAATACAATAACCACCACCAAACCTTAGTCCTAAAATTTTGGGGTGGACTATAGATCCTCAATAAACTAATCAAGATCAATCGCATGTATTTTTTTTTTTTGGTCATTTTATTATGCACAATTCTATTAATCCCCATAATGAATTATCAAAGTGATTCTCTCTTTTTGCTAACGAATTTGGCATTGACATAATTTTTTTAGGGCCATTTTCAAGATCAGCAGTAAATTACAATGCAGGATGCAAGACTGCAGTGTCAAACATTGTTATGGCAATGACTGTCATGTTGACATTGTTGTTCCTAACACCCTTGTTCCATTACACTCCTCTTGTGGTGCTGTCAGCCATAATTATCTCAGCTATGCTTGGACTTATAGATTATGCAGCAGCCATCCATCTCTGGAAGGTTGACAAATTCGACTTTGTAGTGTGCATGAGTGCATTCATTGGTGTAGTTTTTGGCAGCGTCCAAATGGGCCTAGTCATAGCGGTATGAATCACTGGCTCTCCCAACTTATATACCTATATCTCCAAAAATAGACATTGTTTACTCATTCACTTAAATAATTAAACTTTCTTTATGTGCAAATGCAGATTGCTCTATCTTTGCTCAGAGTACTTTTGTTCATTGCTAGACCAAGGACTGTGGTTCTTAAAAACATCCCAAATTCCATGATTTACAGAAATGTTGAACAGTACCCAAATACAAACAATGTACCCGGAATTCTCATACTCGAAATTGATGCTCCCATCTACTTTGCCAATTCAAGCTACTTAAGAGAGAGGTAAACTACTAAAATTTGGTTACTTATATTAAGGAGAAGGATCACCACCGTTGATTTTACTACAAAAAGCTTATAAACTGACATGACAATATATGTGATTTATACCACATTAATACCAAATTCGTATTGGGCAACCCAAACTTAACCTATATATTATAAAGGGAAATAGGTTGGATGAATATATTTTGTATTTTCTAGTTTTATGGGATAAGAAAAAAACACTCAATAATTTAAAGGATAGATAAGCTCACCACCTAAGTAAACCCAATGGATACAGATAGCTCCACTCAAAAGAATTTAGTTAAAGATACAGAACTATTTTGGCTTACCACTCTATGAGATACAGATTAACACCACTCAGAGACATAGAAATTGACAGTCGCTGCCCAAAGGAATCCACCTAAGGGATAAGAGATGATTTGGAAGAAATCCATCTAGTTTTTTTAATTATCAAAATATAGTCTGAATTTTATTTTGATTCAGCCAAAGTCTTAAATAGAGCTTGGAACAGCCCCCAAGCATAGGAAAACGAAAATAATAATAAATATATTCACTTAACCTGGCCAAAATTAGATATGACTCTTAGGAATTTATAAACATAATAAAATACTTGTCTGCTTAGGAGAAATAAAACATAAAGTCTGATTCATCCTAGGAGACATTAAATAAAGACTATTTGACTTAATTAATAATAAAAAAGCATTTTAAAAATAATGGGTTGTTATTCTGATCTTCAAGGAAAGTTTTTGGGCCGGACTGACATTAGATTCAGCTTGTTGGATCTTGGGACACTCCGATGTCATACATCAACAACATAATAAATATAAAAATAAATTTAAAAAGGAAAAAAAAGAAAGAAAAGAGAACATAAACTTTCAAATTCCCTAAAGAAAACTAACAAAAAGCACTATTTGCTTTTTAGGATTGCAAGGTGGATTGATGAAGAGGAAGACAGAATAAAATCTACAGGGGAAACCAGCTTGCAGTATGTTATACTGGATATGGGTGGTAAGTGATGGGCCTGGAAACGATAGAAACAAATATTGCATTTATCTTTCAAATAGAACTTCCAAAATTTTAACTCTAACACCAACTAATAATTTGGTTGATAGCTGTTGGTAACATTGATACAAGTGGAATAAGCATGATGGAAGAGGTCAAGAAGACTGCTGATAGAAGAGGGCTTAAGGTACATTCTTCCTCTATGTTTTTTCTTCAACTTTATGTGTTTCCATTGCAATTTTCCTATTTACATTGCTTATGTTGGAATTTTAGCACATGTTTCATATATTTCATATTGTATAACTTAGTCTCTGATTGAGACTAAAATTAAGAAACATTATTTTGTCCTTGATTTAGTCTAATCAACAGTACCTCAAGTCCCACATCGGTTAGAGTTGAGTCTGTCTTCCCCTTTAAAGCCTTCACACAACCTTCAAGAGTTACCGGCTTTTGTTGGTTGTGAGTTGTGTGATATTAAAGGTTCATTCCCAATTCCCCTGTGTGTGTGTGTTTAAACTGTAAATTTCTCAAAAAAACAGTACCTCAAGTCAACTATATATTGTATGTACATTATATTCACAATATAGAACACTTTGACATGCCATGAAATGCTATTCTTTTCAGAACACTATTTTGTTCTTTCAATTCTCTTATTGCTTTATAATTAATACTTCTTTCTCCATTTATTATAGCTTGTATTGGCCAACCCTGGAAGTGAGGTGATGAAGAAGCTGAACAAGTCCAAGTTCATTGACAACATAGGCCAAGAATGGATCTACTTGACAGTTGGAGAGGCAGTTGGAGCATGCAACTATATGCTTCAAACTTACAAACCGAACCCAATGAAAAATGAAGCAGAGAGATGGAATACAGTCTGAGCTATAGCAATCAATGAAGTAGAACGTTTGGAGAGACTTAACTTCCATCAATTAAGGGCTGCCATAGGTGTGTTGCATGTGTATTTATAAGTTAGGGAGCAACACATTAGACTTGCTGAATCAACAAAAAGATGATGAATCTCATTAATTAAGTTGGAGTTATTTTTTCCCTTCCAACATTATGTAAGTTGTAGAATATTAAATATATGGCATACTTCAAATTTTCAGTGGCAAGAATTTCAGAGTTAAGGAGAATTCTACCATTCCTATGGACTCTTTCTTATGATAAATTTATGATTCGTGTTAAGATGGTGAAAAATACTTGAAAAAAGATATTGGATATATTAATGTTAATACGTGTATTACATTTCTAAACATGAACTATGATTAATAAAAAAATAAAATAAAAATATAAAAAATATAAAATAAAAAAAGAAGAGGAAGAAATTGCACATCAATAAAAAGAGAGACCATGGCTGCCAAAACAGTACCTGGGCTGCAGTCTCTATATCACCATCAAGGAAAGAGGAGCTCAAAGTTCATCTTTAGCCAGTGGTCAGTAACCCCATTTTCCTAATTAAAACTTAAGAGTTCATCTCATTAATTAAGTTGTAACTTCCGGCGCCCCTGCTGCTCTAGAAGGACATGTGCTGTCTATTCTACATCAACTTTCTTCAAAGAAAGGGAAATAAGGAAACCAAGAATGGGACCATTGGTCTCCAGTAGTATTGGGCCATTGGCATTGGTCATACACGCACACTAAGGGTGGCAAAATCAACCCAAACCCATTGGTCCACCCAAACCCACCCACTTAAATTAGACCAAAATCCACCCAATTATTAATTGGGTTAAATGGGTATTAACCCAATTAAACCCAATTAACATTAATGTTTATTGGGTTTTAATTAAGTACCCAATTGACCCAATTATGATCCAAATATCATTTCTACAAATCACCCAACTCTAAAATGTCCCAAAACCACTAAAATAACCAAAATACCCCCTCAACCTAAAAAATGACCAAAATAATACCTAAACCTAAAAATGACCAAAATACCCCTAAAACCTATAAAAAGACCAAAATACCCCTTAAACTTATAATTTTTTGCTATTTTTTTTTTTTTTTTGGAATTTTCATGCTAGAAAGATGAAAAATTATATTTATTTAGTTCAACATTTCTTGCACTTATTTTATTATATTTATATATTTTTTATTATATCACATATACTCACTTATTATAATTCTATATGAATTGTAAATAATACCCCTTAAACTTATAAAATGACCAAAATACCCCCAAAACCTAAAAATTACCAAAATAACCCCAAAACCTACAAAATGACCAAAATATCCCTAAAACCTAAAAATTACCAAAATACCCCTGAACCCCAAAAAATGACCAAAATACCCCCGAAACCTAAAAATTACCAAAGTACCCCCAAAACCTAAAAATTACCAAAATAACCCCAAAACCTACAAAATGACCAAAATACCCCCAAAACCCAAAAAATGACCAAAATACCCCCAAAACCCAAAAAAATGACCAAAATACCCCCAAAACCTACAAAATGACCAAAATACCCCCTTAACCCAAAAAATGACCAAAATACCCCCTTAACCCAAAAATTACCAAAATACCCCAAAACCTAAAAATTACCAAAATACCCCTAAAATCCAAAAATTAACCAAAATACCTCTAAAACCTAAAAATGACCAAAATACCCCCAAAACCTAAAAATTACCAAAATCCCTCTGAAACCTAAAAAAATGGGCAAAATACCCCCAAAGCCTAAAAGATGAACAAAATAACCCCAAAACTTAAAAAATGACCAAAATACCCCCGAAACCTAAAAATGACAAAAATACCCTCGAAACCTTAAAAATGGCCAAAATAACCCCGAAGCCTAAAAATTGAGCAAAATAATCTAGAAACCTAAAAATGACCAAAATACCCCCATAAACCTAAAAAATTACTAAAATACCCATGAAACTTAAAAAATGACCAAAATACCCTCAAACCTATAAAGTGACAAAAATACCCCTAAACCTTTGAAATGACCCAAATAATCCCAAAACCTCTAAAATGGCCACAAACAACCTGAAACCTCTAAAATTACCAAAAATACCCTAAAACCCCTAAAACGACCAAAATACCTCTAAACCTATAAAACGACCAAAATACCCCTCAAAATATCTAAAATGACCAACATACCACTAATCCTATAATATGAACAAAATACAACCGAAGCCTCTAAAATTACCAAAATAGGGGTTTGGGGTATCTTGGATGTTTCAAGGGTATTTTCGTTAAATTAAAGGTTCTAAAAGTATTTCAGTCATTTTGTAGGTTTTGAGGGAATGTCACTAATTTTTTAGGCTTTAGGGGTGTTTCGTTAACTTTTAGATTTTAGGGCCATTTTTTGTAATTTTCTAGGTTTTGGAGGTCGTTTAATAACTTTTAGGTTTTGGGGATATTTCAATCATTCTTTAGGTGTCCGAGCTATCTTAGTCATTTTTAGGTTTAGGGGTATTTTGGTCATTTTTTATGTTTAGGGAGTATTTTGGTCATTTTTTAGTTTTAGGAGGGATTATATACCCAACCCAATTATGTCCACCCCAAACCCGCCCAAACCCACCCATTTGCCACCCCTAACGCACACTTAGCCAACCCATTATGACAACATTTACTTATTGTTTACCCAACTGGTGCTAGTCCAAGTTTTGATAATGATAAAACATGCCTCTCTTTTTTCACTGCAATGAACCACATTTTAAATAAATCTCAGGAGGCTGTAGATTAATACAAGATTTATGATCCTTTAAATAAATCTCAGGAGACTTTATAACCACAGTGATTGTATTAATCTACAGCCTCTACATTTTGCTTAAACTTTCTCATTCTTGTCTTAAAACTTTTATCCTATATTGTCAATCTTCCAAGAATTTTCTTTCCATTCACTTCCTCTAAATGAAGCCTAGCTGAGACTGTACTAGTATAGAATCTAAAACTTTATCCATCAAAGATGCAAAAGCATCAAAGCAAGGCATCTACACCTTAAAGTATTGGAGTGGTAATCAAAAGATCTACCTAGCAAAGTTCGAAAGGCAAGCACAAGTATCCTGTTACTTTAAAAAAAAATGTCTTGAATGATAATCATATATTAGGAAGGAATAAACTCCAAGTAATGTCTGTGGTTAAAGAGGTTAAATCATTTGAATCTACCTACAATCTAAGCCGATATTTTACTATAAAAAGGCAAGAAACCACATTTTAGAAACTTTTTACTAAAGACAGGCATATAGCACATTAGAAAAGAGACAACCAAGAAAGAATAGTTAGAGAAAATGTATCAAATTATAACCATTTCAAGTATCTGTTCTTTCCCATAAGAATTTCCTATATTATGGCACTCAAATCTCTCCATAGGTAGGCAAGTCAATTAGATCAAATTAAAGCTTTTTTTTATAAGTTAGAAACACATTTTTGTTGGGCCAGAATATTATTTTGAATTTCTATATGACAGTCTCTCTCATAGAAAGGATCTACCACATTGATTAATTACCCACGTAAGGTATTTGAGTTTTCATTCAATATTTATTTATTTATTTTTCCATAGGATTTTCATTTTAGCTTTAGCTTTAGTAATTAAGAGAGGGATCCATTCGGATACTAATTTGTGAGCACCAAATCCAATGGTGGGATTGATTCTGAATCTGATTGCCCATTAGGCAAAAGAGTTGGAGTTGCATAAGCTTATTGTAGTCCCCACTCCCAGATTGCCCATTAGGCACAGAGCCCATATATATATACACACACATATTGGATTTGTTTATGCAACTTGAAAATTTGATAAGAGACCCTGCTATAAGTTCTATCCATATATGTTCTGATTGCCAATTCATACTAGATCTAGTTGCATTTTATTGAAATTGAGAGAATAACCCAAATTAATTTGACTTTTTATGTGCTACCGAAATAACTCTCATCAACTAGCACTATTCTGATATGAACTTTTATTTTAGGAGTAATTCATCGAATTGGTTAGATATAAAATAATAATATCCATTTCGTATGATTTCCTATAGATATCCACATACATATAGATATATTCACTTTACATTTAAGGCATTCGCCCCGATCCCGATTTGATTTCATTGCAAATAGCTATAATTTATTTACTCATATATCATGTTTACACACGAATAACAATAATAGTTTCTTTGTGTTCGGGGGAAACCACATCACATATTTTATTCTAAGAAATAGATATCTGTGTTATGGTCTAAGTCTAAATCTTGAAAAAAAAAACAAACAAGATAGATGAGATTTAGCCCCATCATATCGATATCTAAAAAATCTTGTTTTTTTGAATATGAAGAGATAAAGAAGCCATCACAATTGTCGGCAATATTAGGCCCACGAAAGGCACAAAAAATGAGGGTAAATTTGTCATAAAATGGATACCTGGATTTACTATTTTTACCTGTTATTGTTATATTGTTATTTATATTGTTATAAAGGTGTCTTATAATCATTATTTACAATTCATATAGAATTATACTAAGCATATCTAAGTGAGTATATGTGATATAATAAAAAATATATAAATATAATAAAATAAGTGCAAGAAATGTCGAACTAGATAAATTTAATTTTTCATCTTTCTAGCATGAAAATTCCAAAAAAATAGCAAAAAATTCAAAAAATTAAAAAAAAAAAATCATCCTGGCTTCATCTCAAGCCGAAACGGGCCGGAACAGGCCGAAAAAGAATGAAAAAAAAAAAATCGTTCTGATCCATTCCATCTTGACCTGAGTTAGAAAATTTAAAAAAATATTAAAAAAATTAAAAAAAAAATATCATCCTGGCTTCATTTCAAGCCGAAACGGGTCGGGACAAGCCGAAAAATAAAGAAAAAAATAATTTTTGTTCCAATCCGTTCCTACACGAACCGAGATATAGAAATACAAAAAAAATAGCAAAAAAATTCAAAAAAATTACAAAACATCATCCTGGCTTCATCTCAAGCCGAAACGGGTCAAGACAGGCCGAAAAAGAATGAAAAAAAAAAATTTTGTTCTGATCCGTTCCAACCCAACCCAAGTTAGAAAATTAAAAAAAGTATACAAAAAAATTCAAAAAATTAAAAAACTTCAACCTGGCTTCATTTCAAGCCGAAATGGGTCAGAATAGGCCGAATAATAGAGAAAAAAATAATTTTCATTCCAATTCATTTCTACCCAACCCGAGATATAGAAATCCAAAAAAAATAGCAAAAAAATTACAAAACATCAACCTGGCTTCATCTCAAGCCGAAACGAGCCGAGACAGGCCGAAAAAGAATGAAAAAAAAAAAAAAAAAATCGTTCCGATCCGTTCCTACTCGACCCAAGTTAGAAAATTAAAAAAATAGCAAAAAAATTCAAAAAATTAAAAAATTTCAACCTGGCTTCATTTCAAGCCGAAACGGGTCGGAAAGGGTTGAATAATAGAGAAAAAAATAATTTTCGTACTGATCCGTTACAACCTAACTTGAGCTAGAAAATTTTAAAAAAAAATAGCAAAAAAATTCAAAAAATTAAAAAACATCATCCTGGCTTCATTTCAAGTCGAAACGAGCCGGAACAGGCCGAAAAAGAGAGAAAAAAAAAATTCTGTTCCAATCCGTTCCTTTCCGACCCAAATTTGAAAATTCAAAAAAAAAAAGCAAAAAATTTCAAAAAATTACAAAACATCATCCTGGCTTCATCTCAAGCCGAAACGGGACAGGACAGGCCGAAAAAGAGAGAAAAAAAAAATTCAATCCAATCTATTCCTACCCGACCCGAGCTAGAGAATTCAAAAAAAAATTCAAAAAATTGGAAAACATCATCCTAGCTTCATTTCAAGCCGAAACGGGTCGGGGCAAGCCAAAAAGGATAGCAAAGAAAAATTTTAGTTCTGATTCGTTCCTACCTGACCCGAGCTAGAGAATTCCAAAAAAAATAGCAAAAAAAATTCAAAAACATCATCCAGACTTCAATTCAAGCCGAAACAGGATGGGAAAGGCCAAAAAAGAATGAAAAAAAAAAAAAAAAAAATTCGTTCCGATCCGTTCCTACCCGACCCGAGCTAGAAAATTCCAAAAAAAATCAAAAAATTAAAAAACATCATCTTGGCTTCATCTCAAGCCAAAACGGGTTGGAACAGGCCGAAAAAGAAGGAAAAAAGAATTTTCATTTCGATCCGTTCCTTCCCGACCTCAATTAGAAAATTTTTAAAAAAAAATTTCAAAAAAGTAAAAAACTTCAACCTAGCTTCATTTCAAGCCGAAATGGGTCGAAACAGACCGAAAAATAGAGAAAAAAATAATTTTTGTTCCGATCCGTTCCTACCCGACCCAAGATATAGAAATCCAAAAAGAAAAAATACAAAAAAACTACAAAAAAATCATCCTAACTTCATCTCCAGCCGAAACGGGTCGGGACAGGCTGAAGAAGAGAGAAAAAAAAGTTTCATTCCAATCCTTTCCTACCCGACTCGAGCTAGAAAATTCCAAAAAAAAAAATAGCAAAAAAATTCGAAAAATTAAAAAACATCATCCTGACTTCATCTCGAGCCGAAACGGGTTGGGACAGGCCAAAAAAGATTGAAAAAAAAAATTCGTTCGAATCCGTTCCTACCCGACCCGAGTTAGAAAATTCAAAAAAAATAGCAAAAAAAATTCAAAGAATTAAAAAACTTCAACCTGGCTTCATTTCAAGCCAAAAAGGGTCGGAATAGGCCGAAAAATAGAGAAAAAAATAATTTTCGTTCCGATCTGTTCCAAAAAAAAAAAGAAGCAAAAGAATCCAAAAAATTACAAAACATCATCCTGGCTTCATCTCAAGCTGAAATGGGTCGAAACAGACCGAAGAAGAGAGAGAGAAAAATTTTGATCCAATCTATTCCTACCCAACCAGAGCTAGAGAATTAAAAAAAAATAGTAAAAAAAATTCAAAAAATTGAAAAACATCATCCTAGCTTCATTTAGAGCCGAAACAGGTCGAGGCAGGCCGAAAAGGATAAAAGAGAAAAATTTTCGTTCCGATCCATTCGTACATGACCCGAGCTAGAGAATTCCAAAAAAAAATAGCAAAAAAATTGAAAATCATCATCTAGGCTTTATTTCAAGCCGAAACGGGACGGGAGAGGCCGAAAAAGAATGAAAAAAAAAAAAATTCATTCCAATACGTTCCTACCCGACCCGAGCTACAAAATTCCAAAAAAAATAGCAAAAAAATTCAAAAAATTAAAAAACATCATCTTGGCTTCATCTAAAGCCGAAATGAGTCGGGACTAGCCGAAAAATAATGAAAAAAAAAAAAAAAATCGTTCCAATCCGTTCCTACCCGACCCGAGTTAGAAAATTAAAAAAAAGTAGCAAAAAAATTCGAAAAATTAAAAAATTTCAACCTGGCTTCATTTCAAGCTGAAACGGGTCGGAACGGGTTGAAAAATAGAGGAAAAAAATAATGTTTGTTCAGATCCGTTCCTACCAACCCGAGATATAGAAATCCAAAAAAAAATAAAAAAGGCGAAAGAATCCCAAAAATTACAAAACTTCATCCTGGCTTCATTTAAGCCGAAACGGGATGGGATAGGCCGAAAAAGATAGAAAAGAAAACTTTTCATTCGGATTTGTTCCTACCCGACCCGAGCTAGAGAATTCCAAAAAAATAGCAAAAAAATTCAAAAACATCATCCAGGCTTCATTTCAAGTCGAAACAGGATGGGAAAGGCTGAAAAAGAATGAAAAAAAAAATTTCGTTCCGATCCATTCCCACTCGACCCAAGCTAGAAAATTCCAAAAAAAATACCAAAAAAATTCAAAAAATTAAAAAACATCATCCTGGCTTCTATTCAAGCCGAAATGGGTTAGGATAGGTTGAGAAAGAGAGAAAAAAAATAATTTCTTCCCGATCCGTTCCTACCCAACCCAAGCTAGAGAATTCCAATAAAAATAGCAAAAAAATTTATAAAAAAAAAAAGTCATCCCGGCTTCATTAAACGCCAAAACGGGACGAGAAAGGCTGAAAAAGAATGAAAAATTTTTTTTCGTTCCAATCCGTTCCTACCCAACCCGAGTTAGAAAAATTCAAATGAAAATAGCAAAAAAATTGAAAAACTTAAAAAAAAAATAATAATAATAATCATTCTGGCTTCATTTCAAGCCAAAATGGGTCGGGATAGACCGAAAAATAGAGAAAAAATAATAATTTTTCTTCTGATTCGTTCCTACCCGACCCGAGCTATAGAAATCCAAAACAAATAGCAAAAAAATCCAAAAAATTACAAAACATCATCCTAGCTTCATTTCAAGCCGAAACGGGATTGGAAAGGTCGAAAAAGAATGAAAAAAAAAAAAAAAAATCATTCCGATCAGTTCCTACTTGACCCGAGCTACAAAATTCCAAAAAAAATATCAAAAAAATTCAAAAAATTACAAAACATCATCCCGGCTTCATTTCAAGCCAAAACGGGAAGGGACGGGACAAAAAAGAGAGAGAAAATTTTTTTCATCCCGATCCGTTCCTACCCGACCCAAGCTAGAGAATTCCTATAAAAATAGCAAAAAAATTAAAAACCGTCATCCTGGCTTCATTTCAAGCCAAAACGGGACGGCAAAGGCCGAAAAGGAATGAAAAAAAAATTTTCGTTTCGATCCATTCCAACCCGACCCAAGCTAGAGAATTCCAAAAAAAAAAAAGCAAAAAAATTCAAAGAATTAAAAAACATCATCCTGGCTTCATTTCAAGCTGAAATGGGAAGGGACGGGCCGAAAAAGAGAGAGAAAATTTTTTTCGTCCCGATTCATTCCTACTCAACCCGAGCTAGAGAATTCCTATAAAATAGCAAAAATAGATAGAAAACATCATCCTGGCTTCATTTCAAGCCAAAACAGGACGGGAAAGGCCGAAAAAAAAAAAAAAAAAAAAAAAAAAAAAAAAAAAAAAAAAAAAAAAAAAAAAAAAAAAAAAAAAAAAAAAACTTCGTTCCGATCCGTTCCTACACGACCCGAGCTAGAAAATTCCAAAAAAAATAGCGAAAAAATTCAAAAAATTAAAAAACATCATCCTGGCTTCATTTCAATCTGTAACGGGCCAGGATGGGCTGAAAAAGAGAAAGAAAACATTTTTCATTCCAATCCGTTTTTACCCGACCCGAGCTTGAGAATTCCAATAAAAATAGCACAAAAATTCAAAAACATCATCCAGGCTTTCATTTCGAGCCGAAACGAGACGAGAATGGTCGAAAAAGAATGAAAAAAATCATTTTCATTCTGATCCATTCCTACCCGACCCAAGCAAGAGAATTAAAAAAAATAGTAAAAAAAATTCAATAAATTGAAAAACATCGTCTTAGCTTCATTTCATGCCGAAACGGGTCGGGGCAGGCCGAAAAGGATAGAAAAGATAAATTTTTGTTCCAATCCGTGCCTACTAGACCTGAGCTTGTGAATTCCAAAAAAAATAGCAAAAAAATTCAAAAACATCATCCAGGCTTCATTTAAAACCGAAACGGGACAGGAAAGGCCGAAAAAAATTTCGTTCCGATCCGTACTTACCTGACCCGAGCTAGAAAATTCCAAAAAAAATAGCAAAAAAATTCAAAAAATTAAAAAACATCATCTCATCCTAATTTCAAGCCGAAGCGAGATGGGAAAGGCAGAAAAAGAATGAAAAAAAAAAATTTTGTTCTGATCAGTTCCTATCCAACCCGAGATAGAAAATTCAAAAAAAAAAATAGCAGAAAAATTTTAAAAATTAAAAATCTTCATCCTAGCTTCATTTCAAGCCAAAACATGTCGGAATGGGTGGAAAAAGAGAGAAATTTTTTTTTCATTCCGATCCGTTCCTACCTAACCCGAGCTAGAGAATTCCAATAAAAATAGCAAAAAAATTTAAAAAATTTAAAAACATCATTCTGGCTTCATTTCAAGCCAAACAGTTCTGGACAGGCCAAAAAGCAGAGAAGAAAATAATAATTTTCCTTCCGATCCATTCCTACCCGACTCGAGCTATAGAAATCCAAAAAAAATCCAAAAAATTACAAAACATCATCCAGGCTTAATCTCAAGCCGAAACGGGTCGGGACAGGCCAAAAAAGAGAGAGAAAAAAAATTTCGATCCGATCTGTTCCTACCCGATCCGAGCTAGAGAATTCTAATAAAAATAGCAAAAGAATTCAAAAAATTAAAAAACTTCAACCTGGCTTCATTTCAAGCTGAAACGGGTTGGAACGGGCCGAAAAATAGAGTAAAAAAAATAATGTTGGTTTCGATCCGTTACCCAACCCGAGATATAGAAATCCAAAAAAAAAAGCAAAAAAAATCCTAAAAATTACAAAACATCATCCTGGCTTCATTTAAGCCGAAACGGGACGGGACATGCCGAAAAAGAGAGAAAAAAGATATTTCGATCCGATCTGTTCCTACCCGACCAGAGCTAGAGAATTCAAAAAAAATTCAAAAAATTGGAAAACATCATCCTAGCTTCATTTCAAGCCGAAACGGGTCGGGACAGGCCGAAAAGGATAGAAATGAAAAATTTTCGTTCAAATAAATTCCTACCAGACCCGAGTTAGAGAATTCCAAAAAAAATAGCAAAAATATTCAAAAACATCATGTAGGATTCATTTCAAGCCGAAACGGGATGGCAAAGGCCGAAAAAGAATGAAAAAAAAAAAAAAATTTCGTTCCAATCCGTTCCCTCCCGACCCAAGCTAGAAAATTCCAAAAAAAATAGCAAAAAAATTCAAAAAATTGAAAAACATCATCCTAGCTTCATTTCAGGCCGAAACGTGATGGGAAAGGCCAAAAAAGAATGGAAAAAAAAAAAAAAAAAAAAAAAAAAAAAAATCGTCCCGATCCGTTCCCACCTAACCCGAGCTAGAGAATTCCTATAAAAATAGCAAAAAAAATTACAAAACGTCATCCTAGCTTCATTTCAAGCCAAAACGGGAAGGGAAAGGCCGAAAAGGAAAGAAAAAGAAAAATTCGTTTCGATCCGTTCCAACCCGTCCCGAGCTAGAAAATTACAAAAAAAAAATAGCAAAAAAATTCAAAGAATTAAAAAACATCATCCTGGCTTCATTTCAAGCCGAAATGGGAAGGGACAGGCCGAAAAAGAGAGAGAAAAAAAAAATTTCATCCCGATCTGTTCCTACCCGATTTGAGCTAGAGAATTCCTATAAAAAAGCAGAAAAATTAAAAAAAAAATAAAAAAAAAAATCATCCTGGCTTCATTTCAAGCCAAAACAGCACGGGAAAGGCCGAAAAGGAATGAAATTTTTTTTTTTGTTCCGATCTGTTCCTACATGACCCAAGATAGAAAATTCTAAAAAAAATAGCAAAAAAATTCAAAAAATTAAAAAACATCATCCTGGCTTCATTTCAATCCGAAACGAGTCGGGACTGGCGACAAAAGAGAAAGAAAAAAATTTTCATTCCAATCTGTTCCTACCCGACCTGAGCTTGTGAATACCAATAAAAATATCAAAAAAAATTCAAAAACATCATCCAGGTTTCACTTCAAGCCGAAACGAGATGGGAATGGCCGAAAAAGAATGAAAAAAACATTTTCGCTCCGCTCCGTTCCTACCCGACTCGAGCCAGAGAATTAAAAAAAAAAATAGCAAAAAAAAATCAATAAATTGAAAAACATCATCTTAGCTTCATTTCGTGCAGAAACGGGTCAGGGCAGGCCGAAAAGGATAGAAAAGATAAATTTTCGTTCCAATCCGTTCCTTCTAGACCCAAGCTAGAGAATTCTAAAAAAATAGCAAAAAAATTCATAAGCATCATCCAAGCTTCATTTAAAACCGAAATGGGACAGGAAAGGCCGAAAAAAATGAAAAAAAATAAAATAAAAATTCGTTCCGATCCATACCTACCTGACCCGAGCTAGAAAATTCCAAAAAAAATAGCAAAAAAATTCAAAAAATTAAAAAACATCATCCCAGATTCATTTCATGCCGAAACGGGATGGGAAAGGCCAAAAAAGAATGAAAAAAATTTTAAATTTCGTTTCGATAAATTCCTATTCGACCCGAGTTAGAAAATTCAAAAAAAATAGTAGAAAAATTCAAAAAATTAAAAATCTTCATCCTAGCTTCATTCCAAGCCGAAACGTGTCGGAACGGCCTAAAAAAGAGAGAGAGAAAAAAATTTCGTTCTGTTCCGTTCCTACTAGACCCGAGCTAGAGAATTCCAATAAAAATAGCAAAAAAATTGAAAAAAATTAAAAAACATCATTCTGGCTTCATTTCAATCCAAAACATGTCGGGACAGGCCGAAAAATAGAGAAAAAAATAATAATTTTCCTTCTGATCCGTTCCTACCTTAACCGAGCTATAGAAATCCAAAAAAAATCCAAAAAATTACAAAACATCATCCTGGCTTAATCTCAAGCTGAAACGGGTCGGGACAACCCGAAAAAGAGAAAAAAAAAATTCTAATAAAAATAGCAAAAAAATTAAAAAAATGTCGTCCTGGCTTCATTTCAAGCCAAAACAAGACGAGAAAGACCGAAAAAGAATGAAAAAAAAAAAATCTTTCAAATCTGATCCAACTAGACCCGAGCTAGAAAATTCCAAAAAAAAAATAGCAAAATATTCAAAAAATTAAAAAACATCGTCCTAGTTCATTTCAAGCAGAAACGGCTCCGGACGGGCCAAAAATGAGAGAGAAAAAAATTTTCGTTCCGATCCATTCGTACCCGACCTGTGCTAGAGAATTCCAATAAAAATAGCGAAAAAAAAAATTAAAAAACGTCATCCTGGCTTCATTTCATGCCAAAACAGGATGGGAAAGGCCAAAAAGGAATGAAAAAAAAAATTTCGTTGTGATCCGTTCCTACATGACCCGAGTTAGAAAATTAAAAAAAAAAAGAAAAAAATTAAAAAAAAAAAAAAAATCATCCTGGCTTCATTTCAAGCCGAAACGGGTCGGGACTGCCCGAAAAATAGAGAAAAATATAATTTTCATTACGATTAGTTCCTACACAACCTGAGATATAGAAATCCAAAAAAAATAGCAAAAAAATCAAAAAAATTACAAAACATCATCCTGGCTTCATCTCAAGCCGAAACGGGACGGGACAAGACGAGAAAGAATGAAAAAAAAACATTTCGTTCCTATCCGTTCCTACCCGACCCGAGCTAGAGAATTCATAAAAAAATTCAAAAAATTAAAAAACTTCATCCTAGCTTCATTTCAAGCCGAAACCTGTCGGAACGAGCCAAAAAAGAGACAAAAAAAAAAATTTGTTCCGATCTGTTTCAACCCGACCCGAGCTAGAGAATTCCAATAAAAACAGCAAAAAAATTGAAAAAATTAAAAAAAAAAAAAAATTTATTCTGGCTTCATTTCAAGCCAAAACGGATCGGGATAGGCCGAAAAATAGAGAAAAAAAAAATTTTTCTTCTGATTCGTTCCTACCCGACCCAAGCTATAGAAATCCAAAAAAAAAATTCAAAAAATTACAAAACATTATCCTGGCTTAATCTCAAGCCGAAGCGGGTCGGGACAGGCCGAAAAAGAGAGAAAAAAAAATTTTGAATCTGATCTGTTCCTACCCGACCTGAGCTAGAGAATTCTAATAAAAGTAGCAAAAAAATTAAAAAACGTCATCGAGGCATCATTCCAAGCCAAAACAGGTCGGGACAGGCCGATAAAGAATGAAAAAAAAAAAAAATTCATTCCGATCCTTTTCTACCCGACCCGAGCTTGAGAATTCCAATAAAAATAGCAAAAAAATTCAAGAACTTCAACCTGGCTTCATTTCAAGCTGAAACGGGTCGGATCGGGCCGAAAAATAGAGAAAAAAATAATTTTCGTTTCGATCCGTTCCTACCCGACTCGAGCTAGAAAATTCCAAAAAACGTAGCAAAAAAATTAAAAATTAAAAAACATCATCCTGGCTTCATTTCAATTCGAAACAGATCTGGACGGGCCGAAAAAGAGAGAAAAATTTTTTTTTTCCAATCTGTTCCAACCCAACCCGAACTTGAGAATTCCAATAAAAATAGCAAAAAAAATTCAAAAACATCATCCAGGCTTTTCATTTCAAGCCGAAGTGGGACGGGAATGGCCGAAAAAGAATGAAAAAAAAAAAAAAAAAAAAAAAAAAAACATTTTCATTCCGATCCGTTCCTACCCGACCCGAGCTAGAGAATTTAAAAAAAAAATAGCAAAAAAAAATCAATAGTTTGAAAAACATCACCTTCACTTCATTCCAACCCGAAACGGGTCGAGGCAGGCCGAAAACGATAGAAAAGAAAATTTTTCATTCCGATCCGCTCCTACCCATCACGAGGTAGAGAATTCCAAAAAAATCATCCAGGCTTCATTTAAAGCCGAAATGGGACGGGAAAGGCCGAAAAAGAATGAAAAAAAGAATTTCGTTCCAATCCGTTCCTACCCGACCCAAGCTAGAAAATTCCAAAAAAAATAGCAAAAAAATTCAAAAAAATTAAAGAAACATCATCCCGGCTTCATTTCAAGCCGAAACGGGACAGGAAAGGCCTAAAAAGAATGAAAAAAAAATTTCGTTCCGATCCGTTCCTACCCGACCCGAGCTAGAAAATTACAATAAAAAAATTCAAAAAAACTAAAAAACATCATCCCGGCTTCATTTCCAGCCAAAACGGGACAAGAAAGGCCGAAAAAAAAAAAAAAAAAAAAAAAAAAAAAAAAAAAAAAAAAAAAAAAAAAATCATTCTGATCCGTTCCTACCTGACCCGAGTTAGAAAATTCTAATAAAAATATTAAAAAAATTAAAAAACGTCATCCAGGCTTCGTTTCAAGCCAAAACGGGACGGGAAAAGGCGAAAAAGAATGAAAAAAAAAAATCATTCCGATCTGTTCCTACCTGACCCGAGCTAGAAAATTCCAAAAAAAATAGCAACAAAATTCAAAAAATCAAAAAACATCATCTTGGCATCATTTCAAGCCGAAACGGGTAAGGACAGGCCAAAAAATATTGAAAAATAATAATTTTCATTCCGATCTGTTCCTACATGACCCGAGATATAGAAATCCATAGAAAATAGCAAAAAAATCGAAAAAATTACAAAACGTTATCCTGGCTTCACCTCAAGCCGAAACGAGTCAGGACAGGCCGAAAAAGAATGAAAAAAAAAAGATTTTCATTCCGGTCCGTTCCTACCCAACACGACTTATAAAATAAAAAAAAAAAAAAAAAAAAAAAAAAAAGCAGAAAAATTCAAAAAATTAAAAAAGTTCAACCTGGCTTCATTTCAAGCGAAAAAGTGTCGAAACGGGCCGAATAATAGAGAAATTTTTTTTTTTTCGTTCCGATCCGTTACTACCTGACCCGAGATATAGAAACTCAAAAAAATATGAAAGTAATCCAAAAAAATACAAAACATCATCTTGGCTTCATCTCAAGCCGAAACGAGTGTGGAAAGGCCTAAAAAGAATGAAAAAAAAAAATTCGTTCTGATCTGTTTCTTCCCGACCCCAGTTAGAAAATTTAAAAAAAAAAAGCAAAAAAAATTCAAAAAATTACAAAACATCATCCTGGCTTCATCTCAAGCTGAAACGGGTCGGGAAAGGCCGTAAAAGAATGAAAAAAAAAAATTTCGTTCCGATCCGATCCATCCCGACCCCAGTTAGAAAATTAAATAAAAAAAAAAAAAAGCAAAAAAAATTCAAAAAATGAAAAACAACATCCTAACTTCATTTCAAGCCGAAACAGGTCAGGACAGGCCTAAAAAAGAAAGAAAAAGAAAATTTCATTCCGATCCGTTCCTACCTGACCCGAGCTAGAAAATACCAATAAAAAATAGCAAAAAATTCAAAAAATTACAAAACATCATCCTGGCTTCATCTCAAGCCGAAATGGGTCGGGAAAGGCCTAATAAGAATGAAAAAAAAAAAAAAAAAAAATCATTCCGATCCGTTCCTTCCTGACCCCAGTTAGAAAATTAAAAAAAAAATAGCAAAAAAATTCAAAAAATTAAAAAACATCATCCTGGCTTCATTTCAAGTCGAAACGGGTCGGGACAGACCGAAAAATAGAGAAAAAAATAATTTTCATTCCGATCCGTTCCTACCTGACCCGAGCTAGAAAATTCAAAAAAAAAAAGCAAAAAAATTCAAAAAATTAAAAAACATCATCCTGATTCATCTCAAGCCAAAAAAAATCGAGACCAGATGAAAAAAAAAAAATTCATTCCGATCCGTTCCTACACGACCCAAGTTAGAAAATTCAAAAAATAGCAATAAAATTCAGAAACTTCAACCTGGCTTCATTCCGGCATTCTTTCTATCCAAACCGAGATGAGATAGACTGAAAAAGAGAAAAAAAAAAATTTAGTCCCGAATTCCGTTCCTAATCGACCTGGGCAAGAAAATTAAAAAAAAATAACGAAAAAATTCATAAAATTAAAAATCATCATTCCGGCATTTTTTTTTCTATCCAAAACGGGATGAAATAGGCCGAGAAAGAGATAAAAAAATTTTAGTCCCGAATACCGTTTTTACCCGACCCGGGCTAGAAAATTCCAAAAAAAATAGCAAAAAAATTCAACAAATTAAAAAATATCATTACGGCTTTATTTCTATCCAAACAAAGATAAGATAGGCTGAGAAAGAGAGAAAAAAAATTTAGTCCCGAATTCCGTTCCTACTCGACCCATGCAAGAAAATTCCAAAAAAAATAGCAAAAAAATTCAAAAACATCATTCCGGCATTATTTCTATTGAAACCGGGATGAGATAGGCCAAGAAATAGGGAAAACAATTTTAGTCCCGAATTCTGTTCCTACCCGAACCGGGCCAGAAAATTCCAAAAAAATTCAAGAAATTAAAAACATCATTCCGGCATTATTTCTATCCAAACCGGGATGAGATAGGTTGAGAAAGAGAGAAAAAAAAATTTAGTCCCGAATTCCGTTCCTACCCGATCCGAGCTTGAAAATTCCAAAAAAAATAGCAAAAAATTCAAGAAATTAAAAAACATCATTCCGGCATTATTTCTATCCAAATCGGGATGAGATAGGCAAAGAAAGAGAGAAAAAAAAGTTAGTCTCAAATTCCGTTCCTACCCGACCCAGGCTAGAAAATTCCAAAAATGATATGAACTTCACCAACAATTGTGATGAAACCCGATAACAATGATGGTTTAGAACCCCAAGATCGTGTAGACAAGATTTGTTGAGCCTTGACCCGTCACCTAACCAGATGAAAACCAAGACTACGAGAGAATTGAAACGCCACACCAAGAATTCCTTAGAATCTCTCAAGAATCAAAGGTGATAAGTTTGGTTGTTTGAACGCCACAGGATTAACTTGATAAGTTCAAGAGTTCTTTTAAGAACCAAGAGGATCACAAGACTCACAAGGAGAATAATTTTCTGAATACCAATCTGTCCTCTTTAAAATTCGTACTACCAGATATATACTTGGAACAACCCTCCAAGAATAGGTAAAAATCATAATTACAACTTCAAAAACAAAACAAAAATTAATCTAATCAAGTTCCCACGTTTTTTTAGTTTTCTAGGACTTCTAAAGGCAGTCAAAAATAGCTAAATGACTAGAATTAACATGCCCAGCCAATACCAAGACATCTTCCCATTTAATATCCTTGGAACTTAACAAATTCACACCCTTTTATGATCAGACCATGCTACCAAGACATCTTCCCATTTAATATCCTTGGAACTTAACAAATTCACACCCTTTATGGTTAGACCATGCTAGTTGCGAATTTTCATGCATTAGCCTCTTCAGTTGCTTTGATGACATGGACTAAGCCTTGATTATTATTTGAGCCCATCTTGGTCTTTTTAGAATCAGCCCAATTCTCTTGGACTAGCCCATTTAGTGCTTCCTTGAAACGTTTGGCTCTAAGTCTTGTAATTGGGCCACTAGAAAATGACAAAGGGTCTTGTGCAAGTTCAGCTCCATTTCCACTTGTATAATCAGAATGTCCAGCTCCTTGGTGTGCATCATTCTCCCCCTCTTGAGAAGGATTTGTCCTCAAATCATCACCTACATCAAAAGGAGACAAATCAACAACATTAAAGCTTGCACTGACACCATACTCACCGGGTAAGTCTAGCTTGTAGGCATTATCATTGATGCGCTCCACTACTTGAAATGGTCCATCACCCCGAGGTAGGAGTTTGGAACGCCGTTTCTCTGGAAAACGTTCTTTCCTTAACTGCAACCAAACCCAATCTCTTGGTTCAAACACTACCTTCTTGCGTCCCTTGTTGGCTTGATGGACATATTGTTGAGTCCTCCTTTCAATGTTCAGCCGTGCCTTTTCATGGATCATCTTTACAAATTCTGCTTTCTTTTTGCCATCTAAGTTCACACGTTCACTCAAAGGTAAAGAAGTTAAATCCAAAGGTGACAATGGGTTAAAACCATAAACAATTTCAAATGGTGAAAACTTAGATGTAGAATGTGTACTTCTATTGTAAGCAAATTCAACATGTGGCAAACAATCTTCCAAGGTTTTCAAGTTCTTTTTAATGATAGCACGCAACAAGGAAGACAAAGTTCTATTTACTACTTCAGTTTGACCATCCGTTTGTGGATGACAAGTAGTAGAAAACAACAACTTGGTTCCCAACTTTCCCCACAAAGTTTTCCAAAAGTAACTCAAAAACTTTGCATCCCTATCAGAAACAATGGTCCTAGGCATACCATGTAGCCTAACAATTTCTTTGTAGAATAAATCAGCTATATGTGATGCATCATTAGTTTCGTGACATGCAATGAAGTGTGCCATCTTGGAAAATCTATCTACCACCACAAAAACTGAATCTCTCCCCCTCTTAGTCCTAGGCAAACCTAAAACAAAATCCATAGAAATATCAGTACAAGGTTCACTAGGTATTGGCAAAGGGGTGTACAAACCATGGGGTTTCAACTTAGACTTAGCTTGTTTACACGTGATACATGTCTCACAAATTCTTTCCACATCACGTTTCATATGAGGCCAAGAAAAATGATCATGCAAAACTCCTAAAGTCTTAGCTACACCAAAGTGACCCATCAAACTACCACCATGAGCTTCTCTCACAAGCAATTCAAGCAAAGAACACATAGGCACACACAGTTTATTTTCCCGAAACAAAAAATCCATCATGCCTATAAAACTTACCAAATGCTCCTTTTTCACATGCATTGAACACATCACAAAATCAGAATCTTGTGCATACAGATCCTTAATGTATTCAAAGCCAAGCATTTTTGTATCTAAAATGGAAAGTAAAGCATACCTTCGGGACAATGCATCAGCCACCACATTTTCCTTACCTTGCTTGTATCTGATCACATAAGGAAATGTTTCAATGAATTCCACCCACTTGGCATGGTGTTTATTCAACCTTTGCTGTCCTTTCAAATGCTTCAAAGATTCATGATCTGTGTGAATCACAGATTCCTTTGGCCATAGATAGTGTTGCCAATTTTCCAAAGCCCTCACCAAGGCATACATCTCCTTATCATAAGTGGGGTAATTTAGGGCTGCCCCACCCAACTTTTCACTGAAATAAGCAACTGGACAGCCTTCTTGCATCAAAATAGCTCCAATACCTATTCCTGAAGCATCACACTCAATTTCAAAAGTTTTAGCAAAGTTAGGTAAAACAAGCAAAGGTGCACTAGTTAACTTTTCTTTGAGCTAATTAAATGCCTTTTCTTGTTCTTTCGCCCACTTAAATGACACATTTTTCTTGATAACTTCAGTGAGAGAGGCGGCTATGCTACTAAAATCACGCACAAACCGTCTATAGAAGCTAGCTAAGCCATGGAAACTCCTCACTTGGCTGATTGTTATAGGCGTTGGCCACTCTTGGATTGCCTTCACCTTTTCATCGTCCACCTCAATTCCTCCTTTACTAACAACAAAACCAAGAAACACAAGCTTATCCGTACAAAAGGTGCACTTTTTGAGGTTAGCAAACAACCTTTCTTTACTTAGAATTTCCAAAACAAATTTCAAATGCATTACATGTTCTTCCAAATTTTTGCTATAAATTAGGATATCATCAAAATACACAACTACAAATCTGCCAATAAATGCATGCAAAACATGGTTCATCAAACGCATAAATGTGTTCGAAGCATTAGTTAAACCGAAAGGCATTACTAACCACTCATATAAACCATATTTAGTCTTAAAAGCAGTTTTCCATTAATCACCTTCCTTCATCCTAATTTGGTGATATCCACTCTTAAGATCAATTTTTGTAAAGACACAAGAACCATGTAATTCATCCAGCATATCATATAATCTAGGAATGGGATGATGTTATTTTACTGTTATGTCGTTGATGGCTCGGTAGTCGACACACATCCTCCATGTTCCATCCTTCTTAGGAACTAATAACACTGGAACTGCACAAGGACTCATGCTTTCTCACACATGCCCTTTTCCAATAATTCACCTACTTGCCTCTGAAGTTCCTTGGTCTCCTCAGGATTACTCCTATAAGCAGGTCGGTTTGGAATTGATGCACCAGGTATGAAATCAATTTGATGTTCAATCCCTCGAATTGGAGGTAAACCATGAGGTACCTCTTCGGGAAGGACATCTTCAAACTCCTGCAAAAGAGAGACAATATTGCTTGGTAATGCACCGGCGAGATCATTTGTACATAAAAGAGCCTCCTTGTACATGAGTACAATAAGGGGCTGGTGTGAAAATAATGCTCTCTTGATCTCACTTTTTTTTTTCAATGTAATTGAATTTTTTCTCTCTTGCTCTTAGTATGGCCGAATCCCTCTCTCTTTCTTTTTCACTCTGATCACTATTTTTCTCTTCTTTTTTTTAAAACTCTTTTTTTTTTTTTCAATTTCGGCCTTCCTTTCTTTTTCCTTTTTTTTTTCATTTGATTTTTGTAACTTCAATTGGTCCTCCCTGACCTTTTTTGGAGTTAATGGCACAAGAGTAATAGGTTGCCCTTTAAGAATGAAAGAATACTTATTTTTGAATCCATCATGCTAACCTTCCGATCATACTGCCATGGTCTTCCCAACAATACATGGCACGCATGCATGGGAACCACATCACATAGCACCTCATCCTCATATTTGCCAATGGATAATGCCACCAACACTTGTCTTGTCACCTTGATTTCGCCACATTCATTCAGCTACTGAAGCCGGTAAGGTTGAGGATGTTTCAAGGTAGTTAAGGCCAATTTTTCCACCAAATAAGTGCTGGCTACGTTTGTGCAACTCCCTCCATTGATAATAACACTACAAACTTTATTATTTACAAAGCACCGAGATGAAATAAGTTCTCCCTTTGATTACTTTCTTCCTCCTTAACCTGCACATTGAGAACTCGCCTTGCTACCAATAAATCTCCAACCACAGCATTTTGCTCATCATCGGCATCCTCCAAAGATGGCATGTCATCATCATCTACTTCTTCCTCATTCTCCGACTCAAGCTCTCCTTGAGCATTTATCACCATCACCCTTTTGTTTACACACTGGCTGGCTATGTGTCCCCGCCCTTGACATTTAAAACACTTAATATCACGTGTTTTAGAACTCGAAGCCTCGGTGTTACCTAAAGTGGTCTTTGAGTTGACACTCTTAGATGGTTCAAATTTTAGCTTATTTTTTAGCTGCTCGTCCCTTTTTAGAGCTGTCTTCCATGGACTGGTGGTAGCCATAGGTTGTCCCCTCCTAGCCAATCCCTTTCATTTGAATTGTTCCTCCACCTTTATGGCTTGATGCACCATATCCGTCAATTCAACATAGTGCTGCATCTCAACTATATCTGCAATCTCATGATTTAAACCGTGCAAGAACCTAGCCATGGTGGCTTCCCAGTCCTCTTCTACATTAGCCCGAATCATAGCTACCTCCATCTCCTTGTAATACTCATCCACACTCTTGGAACCTTGAGTTAACCTCTGCAACCTTTGATACAATCCCCTATAATAATGATTGGGTACAAAACGCCTCTTCATAAGCATTTTCATCTCCTCCCAAGTGTCCACGGGAGGTTCTCTATTCCTCCTCCTATTAATCAATAATTGATCCCACCAAACAATGGCATAATCAGTAAATTCAATTGCAGCCAACTTAACCTTCTTTATCTCCGAATAGTTGTAACAATCAAACACCATCTCCATTTTAGTTTCCCACTCCAAATAAACTTCAGGATCATTTTTACCTTGAAAAGATGGGATCTTAATCTTCATGTTTCCTAAATCATTATCCCTCCTAGGCCTACCCATCCTTACTTCTCTATTCCCATACCCACGCTTAAACATGCCTCAGTTCACATATGGCCCATCAACCTCCTCCGACTCCGCCTCTTCCTCAACATTCCGCCATGGAACACGCCCACCTTGCTGCCTATTAGGGTTGTCATGTTGCTGGCCCCTAGGAGTTCCCGCTTCTACCCTATCCAACCTCTCATGAATAGGTTCTAATTCAGCCTCAACATGCGCCTCATCTCCCATAGCATCAATTGCTTTAATGACATGGACTAAGCCTTGATTATTATTTGAGCCCATCTTGGTCGTTTTAGAATCAGCCCAATTCTCTTGGACTAGCCCATTTAGTGCTTCCTTGAAACGTTTGGCTCTAAGTCTTGTAATTGGGCCACTAGAAAATGACAAAGGGTCTTGTGCAAGTTTAGCTCCATTTCCACTTGTATAATCAGCATGTCCAGCTCCTTGGTGTGCATAAAAAAAGAATAGCAAAAAAGTTCAAAAAATTAAAAAACATCATTCCAGTATTATTTCTATCCAAACCGGGATGAGATAAGCTGAGAAAGAGAAAAAAAAATTTAGTCCCGAATACCGTTCCTACTCAACCCGGGCTAGAAAATTCCAAAAAAGTAGCATAAAAATTCAAAAAATTAAAAAACATCATTTTGGCTTTATTTCTATCGAAACCGGGATGAGATAGGCTGAGAAAGAGAAAAAAAAAAATTAGTACCGAATTCCGTTCCAACCCGACTCGGGTAAGAAAATTAAAAAAAAAAAAATCAAGAAATTAAAAAACATCATTCTGGCATTATTTCTATTAAAACCGGGATGAGATAGGCCAAGAAAGCGAGAAAAAACTTTTAGCCCCGAATTCCGTTCCTAACCGACCCGGGTGAAAAAATTCCAAAAAAAAAAAGCAAAAAAATTCAAAAAACTAAAAAAACATCATTTCGGCAGTATTTCTATTATAACCGAGATGAGATAGGCCGAGAAAGAGAAAAAAAAAATTTAGTCCCGAATTCCATTCCTACCTAACCCGGGTAAGAAAATTCCAAAAAAAATAGCAAAAAATTCAAAAAAATAAAAAATATCATTCCATTATTATTTCTATCCAAACCGGGATGAGATAGGTCGAGAAAGAGAGAAAAAATATTTAGTCCCGAATTTCGTTCCTACCCAACCCGAGTAAGAAAATTAAAATAAAAAAGCAAAAAATCCAAAAAATTACAAAACATCATTCCGCATTATTTCTATCCAAACCGGGGATGAGATAGGCCAACAAAGAGAGAAAAAAATTTTAGTCCCGAATTTCGTTCTTACTCAACCTGTGCAAGAAAATTAAAAAAAAAATAGCAAAAAATTAAAAAAAAAATTAAAAAACATGATTCCAGAATTATTTCTATCCAAACTGGGATAAGGAAGGCCGAAAAAGAGGAAAAAAAAAATTTTAGTCCCGAATTCCGTTCCTACCCGACCCGAGCAAGAAAATTAAAAGAAAAATAGCAAAAAAATTCAAAAACATCATTCCGGCATTATTTACATCGAAACCGGGATGAGATAGGCCGACATAGAGAGAAAAAAATTTTATTCCCGAATTCCGTTCCTACCCAACCCGGGCAAGAAAATTAAAAAAAAAATAGCAAAATAATTCAAAAAATTAAAAAACATTATTTCAGCATTATTTCTATCGAAACCGGGATGAGATAGGCCGAGAAAGAGGGAAAAAAATTTTAGTCTCGAATTCCGTTCCTACCCGACTCGGGGTAGAAAATTCCAAAAATCAAAAAACATCTTTCTGGCATTATTTCTATCGAAACCAGGATGAGATAGGCCAAAAAAGAGAGAAAAATTTTAGTCCTGAATTCCGTTCCAACCCGACCCAGGCCAGAAAATTCTTAAAAAAAATAGAAAAAAATTCAAGAAATTAAAAAACATCATTCCGGCATTATTTCTATCCAAACCGGGATGAGATAGGCTGTGAAAGCGAGAAAAAAAAATTTTAGTCCCGAATTCCGTTCCTACCCGACCCGGGTGAGAAAATTCCAATAAAAAAAAAGCAAAAAAATTCAAAAAATTAAAAAAAAAAAAAAAAATCATTCCGGCATTATTTCTATCGAAACTGGGATGAGATAGGCCAAGAAAGAGAGAAAAAAATTTTATTCCAAAATTTCGTTCCTACCTGACCCGGGCTAGAAAATTCCAAAAGAAATAGCAAAAAAATTCAAGAAATTAAAAAACATCATTCCTTCATTATTTCTATTCGAACCGGGATGAGATACGCCTAGAAAAAGAGAAATAAATTATAGTCCAGAATTCCATTCCTACTCGACCCGGGCTAGGAAATAATAAAAAAAATAGCAATAAATTTAAAAGAAATAAAAAAACATCATTCCGGCATTATTTCTATCGAAACCGGGATGAGATAGGCCGAGAAAGAGAGGAAAAAAATTTTGTCCTGAATTCCGTTCCTACCCGACCCGGGCTAGAAAATTCCAAAGAAAATAGCCAAAAAATTCAAGAAATAAAAAAATATCATTCTGGCATTGTTTTTATCCAAACCGGGATGAGATAGGCCGAGAAAGACAAGAATAAAAAAATTTAGTCACGAATTTCATTACTACCCGTTGCGGTCTAGAAAATTCCAAAAAAAGTAGCAAAAAAATTCTAAAAATTTAAAATCATCATTCCGGCTTTAATTCTATCTAAACCGGGATGAGATAGGCCGAGAAAGAGGGAAAAAAATTTTAGTCCCGAATACCGTTCCTACCAGACCCGGGATAGAAAATTCCAAAAGAATAGCATAAAAATTCCAAAAATTGAAAAACATCATTCTGACTTTATTTCTATCGAAACCGTGATGAGATAGGCTGAGAAAGAGAAAAAAAAAAATTTTAGTCACGAACTCCGTTCCAACCCGACCCGGGTAAGAAAATTCCAAAAAAAATAGCAAAAAAATTCAAACAACTAAAAAACATCATTCCGGCCTTATTTCTATTAAAACCGGGATGAGATAGGCCGACAAAGAAAAAAAAATTTAGTCCCGAATTCCGTTCTTATCCGACCCGGGTAAGAAAATTCCAAAAAACAATAGCAAAAAAATTCAAGAAACTAAAAAACATCATTCCGGCATTATTTCTATTAAAACCGGGATGAGATAGGCTGAGAAAGAGAAAAAAAAAATTTATTCCCGAATTTCGTTCTTAGTTGACCTGGCCAAGAAAATTCCAAAAAAAATTAAAAAATTAAAAAACATCATTCTGGTATTATTTCTATCGAAATCGGGATGAGGTAGGCTGACAATGAGAGAAAAACAATTTAGTCCCGAATTTCGTTCCTACCCAACCTGAGCAAGAAAATTCAAAAAAAAAAAATTAGCAAAAAAATTCAAAAACATCATTCCGGCATTATTTCCATCGAAACTAGGATGAGATAGGCCAACAAAGAGAGAAAAAAATTTTAGTCCCGTATTCCGTTCCTACCCAACCAGAGCAGGAAAATTCAAAAAGAAAATAGCAAAATAATTCAAAAAATTAAAAAACATCATTTCAGCATTATTTCTATCGAAACCGGGATAAGATAGGCCGAGAAAGGGGGGAAAAAAATTTTAGTCCCGAATTCTGTTCCTACCCGACCCAGGCTAGAAAATTCCAAAAAAAAAAATAGCAAATAAATTCAAGAAATTAAAAAAAAATCATTCCAACATTATTTCTATTAACACAGGGATGAGATAGGACAAGAAAGAGAAAAATAAAATTTAGTCCCGAATTCCGTTCTTACCCGACCCGGGTAAGAAAATTCCAAAAAAAATAGAAAAAAAATTCAAGAAATTAAATAACATCATTCTGGCATTATTCTATCCAAACCGGGATGAGATAAGCCAAGAAATAGAAAAAAAAAAATTTAGTCCTGAATACCGTTCCTACCCGACCCGGGCTAGAAAAATCTAAAAAAATTGAAAAGATTAAAAAACATCATTCTGGCATTATTTCTATCGAAACCGGGATGAGATAGGGCGAGAAAGGGAGAAAAATATTTTAGTCCCGGATTCCGTTCCAACCCGACACGGGCTAGAAAATTACAAAAAAATAGAAAAAAAATTCAAGAAATTAAAAACATCATTCCAGCATTATTTCTATCCAAATTGGGATGAGATAGGCTGAGAAATAGAAAAAATAAATAAATAAATTAGACCCCAATTCTGATCCTACCTGACCCGGGCTAGAAAATTCCAAAAAAATAGCAAAAAAGTTTAAAAATTAAAAAACATTATTCCGGCACTATTTCTATCCAAACCGGGATGAGATAGGACGGGAAAGAGAAGAAAAAATTTTAGTCCCGAATTCCGTTCCTACCCAACCCGGGCAAGAAAATTCCAAAAAAAAATAGTAAAAAAATTCAAAAAATTAAAAGATATCATTCCGGCATTATTTCTATCTAAACTGGGATGAGAGAGGCCGAGAAAGAGAGAAAAATATTTTAGTCCTGAATTTGTTCCTACCTGACCCCGGCAAAAAAATTCCAAATAAAATACCCAAAAAATCCAAAAAATTGAAAAACATTATTCAGTTATTATTTCTATCCAAACCGTGATGAGATATGCCGAGAAAGCGAGAAAAAAATTTTAGTCCCGATTTCCGTTCCGACCTTACCCGAGCTAGAAAATTCCAAAAAAAAAAAAATAGCAAAAAGATTGAAAAAATTAAAAAACATCATTCCAGCGTTATCTCTATCCAAAACGGGATGTGATTGGTCGAGAAAAAGAGAAAAAAAAATTTAGTCCCGAATTCTGTTCCTACTCGACCCCGGCAAGAAAATTCCAAAAAAATTAAAAAACATCATTCCGGCCTTATTTCTATCCAAACCAGGATGAGATAGGCCGAGAAAGAGAGAAAATAATTTTAGTCCCGAACACCATTCCTACCCAACCCGGGCTAGAAAATTCCAAAAAAATAGCAAAAATATTCAAAAAATTAAAAAATATCATTCTGGCATTATTTCTATCGAAACCAAGATGAGATAGGCCGAGAAATAGAGAAAAAAAATTTAGTCCAGAATTCCATTCTAACCCGAACAAAGCTAGAAAATTCCCAAAAAAATAGAAAAAAATTCAAGAAATTAAAAAACATCATTCCAGCATTACTTCTAGCCAAACCAGGATGCGATTGGCTGAGAAAGAGCGAAAAAAATTATGGTCCAGAATTCCATTCCAATCGGACCCGGTCTCGAATATTCCAAAAAAATAGAAAAAATATTCAAAAATTAAAAAACATCATTCCAGAATTATTTATTTGAAAACCGGGATGGGATAGGCCGAGAAAGAAAAAAAAAATTTAGTCCCGAATTCCGTTCTTACCCGACCGGGGTAAGAAAATTAAAAAAAAAATAGCAAAAAAATTCAAGAAATTAAAAAACATCATTCTGGCATTATTTCTATCAAAACCGGGATGAGATAGGCCAAGAAGGAGAGAAAAAGATTTTAGTCCCGATTTCGTTCCAACCAGACCCGGGCTATAAAATTCCGAAAAAAATAGAAAATAAATCAAGAAATTACAAAACATCATTCCAGCATTATTTCTATCCAATCCGGGATGAGATAGGCCGAGAAAGAGTGAAAGAAATTTTACTCCGGAATTCCATTCCAACCAGACCTGGGCTAGAAAAATCCCAAAAAAATAGCAAAGAAATTCAAGAAATTAAAAAACATCACTCCGGCAATATTTCTATCCAAACCGGGATGAGATAGGTTGAGAAAAGGAGAAAAAAAAATTTTAGTCCCGAATTCCGTTCCTACCCGACCCGGGCTAGAAAATTCCAAAAAAATAGCAATAAAATTAAAAAACATCATTCCAGCATTATTTCTATCCAAACCGGGTTGAGATAGGACGACAAAAATAGGAAAAAAAAAATAGTCCCGAATTTCGTTCCTACCCGACCCGGGCAATAAAGTTTTGAAAAAAAAAAAGCAAAAAAATTCAAAATACAAAAAAACAACATTCGAGCATTATTTCTATCAAAACCGGGATGAGATAGGCTATGAAAGCGAGAAAAAAACATTTTAGTCTTGAATTTCGTTCCTACCTGAACCAGGCTAGAAAATAACAAAAAAAAATAGCAAAAAAATTCAAGAAATTAAAAAACATCATTCCGTCATTATTTATATCCGAACCGGGATGAGATAGGCCGAGAAAAAGTGAAATAAATTTTAGTCTAGAATTCCGATCCTACTCTACCCGAACTAAGAAATTAAAAAAAATTGCAATAAAATTAGAAAGAATTAAAAATCATCATTCCGGCATTATCACTATCGAAACCGGGATGAGATAGGCCGAGAAAGAGAGGAAAAAATTTTTGTCCCAAATTCCGTTCTTACCCGTCCCGGGCTAGAAAATTCCAAAAACAAAAAATAGCAAAAAAATTCAGAAAATTAAAAAACCCCATCATTTCGGCAATATTTCTTTCTAAACCGAGATGAGAAAGGCCGAGAACGAGAGAAAAAAAATTTAGACCCGAATTCTGTTCCCACCCGACCCGGGCTAGAAAATTCCAAAGAAAATAGCAAAAAAGTTCAAGAAATTAAAAAACATCATTCCGACATTATTTCTATCCAAACCAGCATGAGGTAGGCCGAGAAAGAAAAAAAAAATTTAGTCCCGAATTCCGTTCCTACCCGGCCCAGGCGAGAAAATTCCAAAACAAATAGGAAAAAAATTCATAAAATTAAAAAACATCATTCCGGCATTATTTCTATCCAAACCGGGATAAGATAGGTCCAGAAAAAGAGAAAAAAAAATTAGTCCTGAATTCCGTTCCTACCCGACCCGGGCTAGAAAATTCCAAAGAAAATAGCAAAAAAATTCAAGAAATTAAAAAACATCATTCCAACATTATTTCTACCCAAACCAGCACAAGGTAGGCCAACAAAGAAAAAAAAAATTTAGTCCCGAATTCCGTTCCTACCCGGCCCAGGCGAGAAAATTCGAAAACAAATAGCAAAAAAAATACATAAAATTAAAAAACATCATTCCGGCATTATTTCTATCCAAACTGGGATGAGATAGGTCCAGAAAAAGAGAAAAAAAAATTTAGTCCCGAATTCCGTTCCAACCCGACCCGGGCCAGAAAATTCCATAAAAAAAAAGGCAAAAAAAATTCAAAAAATTAAAAAACACCATCATTCTGGCAATATTTCTTTCCAAACCGGGATGAGAAAGGCCGAGAACGAGAGAAAAAAAATTTAGTCCCGAATTCCGTTACTACCCGACCCGGGCTAGAAAATTCCAAAGAAAATGGCAAAAAAATTCAAGAAATTGAAAAACATCATTCCGGCATTATTTCTATCCAAATCGGGATGAGGTAGGCCGAGAAAGAGAAAAAAAAAAATTTAGTCCCGAATTCCGTTCCTACATGACCCGAGCTAGAAAATTCCAAAAAAAAATAGAAAAAATTCAAGAAATTAAAAAACATCATTCCGGCATTATTTCTATCCAAATCGTGATGAGATAGGCTGTGAAAGTGAGAAAAAAAACATTTTAGTCTCGAATTCCATTCCTACCCGACCCGGGCTAGAAAATTCCAAAACAAATTCAGAAAATTAAAAATCATCATTCCGGCCTTTTTTCTATCCAAACTGGGATAAGATAGTCCAAGAAAGGGAGAAAAACATTTCAGTCCCGAATACGGTTCTAACCCGACCCGGGCTAGAAAATTCCAAAAAAATAGCAAAAATATTCAAAAAATTAAAAAATATCATTCCAGCATTGCTTCTATCCAAACCGGGATGAGATAGGCCGAGAAAGAGAAAAAAAAAATTTAGTCCTGAATCCCGTTCCTACCCGACCCGGGCTAGAAAATTCCAAAAAAATACAGAAAATTAAAAATAATCATTCTGGCCTTTTTTCTATCCAAACTGGGATGAGATAGGCCGAGAAAGGGAGAATAACATTTTACTCTCGAATTCCATTCCTACCCGACCCGGGCTAGAAAATTCGAAAAAGAATCTCAAAAAAAATTCAACAAATTAAAAAATATCATTACAGTTTATTTCTATCCAAACCGGGATTAGATAGGCCGAGAAAGAAAAAAAAAAAAATTTAGTCCCGAATTTCGTTCCTACCCAACCCGGGCAAGAAAATTCCAAAAAAAATAGCAAAAAAATTAAAAAATTAAAAAACATCATTCTGGCATTATTTCTATCGAAACATGGATGAGATAGGTCGAGAAAGAGTGAAAAAACTTTAGTCCCGAATTCCATTCCTACCCGACTCAAGCTAGAAAATTCCAAAAAAAATAGCAAAAAAAGTTCAAAAAATTAAAAAAACATCATTCTAACGTTATTTCTATCCAAACCGAGATGAGATAGATCAAGAAAAATAGAAAAAAAAAAAAAAATTAGTCCCGAATTCCGTTCCTACCCGACTGGGGCTAGAAAATTCCAAAAAAAAAGGAAAAAAATTCAAAATCAACATTCCGGCCTTATTTCTATCCAAACCGGGATGTGATAGGCCGAGAAAAAGGGAAAAAGATTTTAGTCCCGAATACCGTTCCTACCCGACCCGGGCTTGAAAATTCCAAAATTATAGCAAAAAAAATTCAAAAATTTAAAAATCATTATTCCAACCTTATTTCCATCCAAACCAGGATGAGATAGGCCTAGAAAAAGAGACAAAAATTTTACACCCGAATACCGTTTCAACCCGACACGGGCTAGAAAATTCTCAAAAAAAATAGAAAAAAATTCAAGAAATTAAAAAACATCATTTCAGCATTATTTATATCCAAACCGAGATGAGATTGGCTGAGAAAGAGAAAAAAAAAAAAAAAATTTAGTCCCGAATTCCGTTCCTACTCGACCCGGGCTAGAAAATTCCAAAAAAAAAAGAAAAAAAAATTCAAAATATTAAAAAACATTATTCCAAAATTATTTCTATTAAAATCGGGATGAGATTTGCCGAGAAAGAGAAAAATAAAATTTAGTCCCGAATTCCGTTCTTACCTGACCTGGGTAAGAAAATTCCAAAAAATATTTCAAGAAATTAAAAAACATCATTCCGGCATTATTTCTATCCAAACCGGAATGAGATAGGCCAAGAAAGAGAAAAAAAAAAATTTAGTCCCAAATTTCGTTCCTACTCGACCCGGGCAATAAAATTAAAAAAAAAAAGCAAAAAATTTCAAAAAACTAAAAAACAAAATTCCGGAATTATTTTTATCGAAACCGGGATGAGAAAGGCCGAGAAAGAGAAAAAAAAAATTTTAGTCCCGAATTCTCTTCCTACCTGACCAGGACTAGAAAATTCCAAAAAAATAGCAAAAAAATTCAAAAACATCATTCCGGCATTATTTCTATTGAAATCGGGATGAGATAGGCCGAGAAAGAGGGAAAAAAATTTTAGTTCCGAATTCCGTACCTACCCTAACCGGGTTAGAAAATTCCAAAAAAAATAGCAAAAAAATTCAAGAAATTAAAAACATCATTCCGGCATTATTTCTATCCAAAGTGGGATGAGATAGGCTGAGAAAGAAAAAAAAAAATTTTGTCCCGAATTCCGTTCCTACCCGACTTGGGCTTGAAAATTACAAAAACAATAACAAAAAATTCAAGAAACTAAAAAACATCATTCCGGCATTATTTCTATCCGAACCGGGATGAGATAGGGCGAGAAAGAAAGAAAAAAAATTTAGTTTCGAATTCCGTTCCTACCCGACCAGGGCTAGAAAATTCGAAAAGGAATCGCAAAAAAATTCAAAAAAATAAAACACATTATTCCGGCATTATTTCCATCCAAACCGGGATTAGATAGGCCGAGAAAGGGAAAAAAAATTTAGTCCCGAATTCCGTTCTTACCCGTCCCGGGCAAGAAAATACCAAAAAATATAGCAAAACAATTTAAAAAATTAAAAACATCATTCTGGCATTATTTTAATCGAAACCGGGATAAGAAAGGCTGAGAAAAAGTGAAAAAAACTTTAGTCCCGAATTTCATTCCTTCCCAACTCAGGCTAGAAAATTCCAAAAAAAATAGCAAGAAAGTTCAAAAAATTAAAAAACTTCATTTTGGCATTATTTCTATCCAAACCGGGATGAGATAGACCGAGAAAGAGAGAAAAAAAATTTAGTCCCGAATTCCGTTCATATCCGACCCGGGCTATGAAATTCCAAAAAAAATAGCCAAAAAATTCAAAAAATTAAAAATCATCATTCCGGCCCTATTTCTATCAAAACTAGGATGAGATTGGCCGAGAAAAGGAGAAAACAAATTTAGTCTCGAATCCCGTTCCTACCCGACCCGGGCTAGAAAATTCCAAAAAAATTCAGAAAATTAAAAATCATCATTACGGCCTTTTTTTTATCCAAACTGGGATGAGACAGGCTGAGAAAGGGAGAAAAACATTTTACTCCCGAATACCATTCAAAACCGACCCGGGCTAGAAAATTCCAAAAAAAATAGCAAAAATATTCAAAAAATTAAAAAATATCATTCTAGCATTATTTATATCGAAACCGAGATGAGATAGGCCGAGAAAGTAAGAATAAAATTTTAGTCCCAAATTCCGTTCCAACCCGACCTGGGCTATAAAATTCCCAAAAAAAGAGAAAAAATTCAAGAAATTAAAAAACATCATTCCGGCATTATTTCTATCCAAATCCGGGTGAAATTGGCTGAGAAAGAGGGAAAAAAATTTTAGTCCCGAATTCCGTTCCTACCCGACCCGGGCAAGAAAATTCCAAAAAAAATAGCAAAAAAATTCAAGAAATTAAAAAACATCATTCTGGCATTATATCTATTAAAACCGAGATGAGATAGGCCGGGAAAGAGAAAAAAAAAATTAGTCCCGAATTCCGTTCTTACCCGACCTGGGTAAGAAAATTTAAAAAAAAATGGCAAAAAAATTCAAGAAATTAAAAAACATCATTCCAGCATTCTTTGTATCCAAACCATGATGAGGTAGGCTGTGAAAGCGAGAAAAAAACATTTTAGTCTCGAATTTCGTTCCTACCCGACCCGGGCGAGAAAATTCCAAAAAAAAAGCAAAAAAAATTCAAAAAGTAAAAAACATCATTCCGGCATAATTTCAATCCAAACCAGCACGAGGTAGGTCGAGAAAGAAAAAAAAAATTTAGTCCCGAATTCCATTCCTACCCAGCCTAGGCGAGAAAATTCCAAAACAAATAGCAAAAAAATTCATAAAATTAAAAAACATCATTCCGGCATTATTTCTATCCAAATCGGGGTGAAATTGGCTGAGAAAGAGGGAAAAAAACTTTAGTCCCGAACTCCGTTCCTACCCGACCCGGGCAAGAAAATTCCAAAAAAAATAGCAAAAAAATTCAAGAAATTAAAAAACATCATTCTGGCATTATATCTATTAAAACCGAGATGAGATAGGCCGGGAAAGAGGAAAAAAAAATTTAGTCCCGAATTCCGTTCTTACTCGACCTGGGTAAGAAAATTTAAAAAAAAATGGCAAAAAAATTCAAGAAATTAAAAAACATCATTCCAGCATTCTTTGTATCCAAACCATGATGAGGTAGGCTGTGAAAGCGAGAAAAAAACATTTTAGTCTTGAATTTCGTTCCTACCCGACCCGGGCGAGAAAATTCCAAAAAAAAAGCAAAAAAATTCAAAAAGTAAAAAACATCATTCCGGCATAATTTCAATCCAAACCAGCACGAGGTAGGTCGAGAAAGAAAAAAAAAATTTAGTCCCGAATTCCGTTCCTACCCAGCCTAGGCGAGAAAATTCCAAAACAAATAGCAAAAAAATTCATAAAATTAAAAAACATCATTCCGGCATTATTTCTATCCAAACCGGGATGAGATAGGTCCAGAAAAAGAGAAAAAAAAAAATTAGTCTTGAATTCCGTTCCAACCCGACCCGAGCTAGAAAATTCCAAAGAAAATAGCAAAAAAATTCAAGAAATTAAAAAACATCATTCCAACATTATTTCTATCCAAACCAGCACGAGGTAGGCCGAGAAAGAAAAAAAAAATTTAGTCTCGAATTCCGTTCCTACCCGGCCCAGGCGAGAAAATTCCAAAACAAATAGCAAAAAAATTCATAAAATTAAAAAACATCATTCCGGCATTATTTCTATCCAAACCGGGATGAGATAGGTCCAGAAAAAGATAAAAAAAATTTAGTCCCGAATTCCGTTCCTACCCGACCAGGGCTAGAAAATTCGAAAAGGAATCGCAAAAAAATTCAAAAAATTAAAACACATTATTCCGGCATTATTTCCATCCAAACCGGGATTAGATAGGCCGAGAAAGGGAAAAAAAAAAAATTAGTCCCGAATTCCGTTCTTACCCGACCCGGGCAAGAAAATACCAAAAAATATAGCAAAACAATTTAAAAAATTAAAAACATCATTCTGGCATTATTTCAATCGAAACCGGGAAAAGAAAGGCTGAGAAAAAGTGAAAAAAAAAATTAGTCACGAATTCCGTTCCTACCTGACCCGGGCCAGAAAATTCCAAAAAAAATAGTAAAAAAAATTCAAAAATTTGAAAACAACATTCTGGTATTATTTCTATCCAAACCGGGATGAGATGGGCCGAGAAAGAAGGAAAAATTTTAGTCCCGAATTCCGTTCCTACTCGACCCGGGCTAGAAAATTCCAAAAAAAATAGCAACAAAATTCAGAAAATTAAAACACATCATTCCGGCATTATTTCTATCTAAACAGGGATGAGAGAGGCCGAGAAAGAGAGAAAAATATTTTAGTCCCGAATTTGTTCCTACCCGACCCCGGCAAAAAAATTCCAAATAAAATAGCCAAAAAATCCGAAAAATTGAAAAACATTATTCCATTCTTATTTCTATCCAAACCGGGATGAGATATACCGAGAAAGCGAGAAAAAAATTTTAGTCCCGATTTCCGTTCCTACCCGACTCGGGGTAGAAAATTCCAAAAAAAATAGCAAAAAAAATTCAAGAAATTAAAAAAATCATACCGCCATTGCTTCTATCCAAACCGGGATGAGATAGGCCGAAAAAGAGAAAAAAAAAATTAGTCCCGAATCTCGTTCCTACCCGACCCTGGCTAGAAAATTCCAAAAAAATTCAGAAAATTAAAAATCATCATTACGGCTTTTTTCTATCCAAACTGGGATGAGACAGGCCGAGAAAGGGAGAAAAACATTTTACTCCCGAATACCATTCTAAACCGACCCGGGCTAGAAAATTCCAAAAAAAAAATACCAAAAATATTCAAAAAATTAAAAAATATCATTCTGGCATTATATATATCGAAACCGGGATGAGATAGGCCGAGAAAGTAAGAATAAAATTTTAGTCCCGAATTCCGTTCCAACCCGGACCCGGGGTATAAAATTCCCAAAAAAAAGAGAAAAAATTCAACAAATTAAAAAACATCATTCCGGCATTATTTCTATCCAAATCGGGGTGAGATTGGCTAAGAACGAGGGAAAAAATTTTAGTCCCGAATTCCGTTCCTACCCGACCCGGGCAAGAAAATTCCAAAAAAAAAGCAAAAATATTCAAAAAGTAAAAAACATCATTCCGGCATTATTTCTATCCAAAACAGCACGAGGTAGGTCGAGAGAAGGAAAAAAAAAATGTAGTCCCGAATTCCGTTCCTACCCAGCCCAGGCAAGAAAATTCCAAAACAAATAGCAAAAAAATTCATAAAATTAAAAAACATCATTCCGGCATTATTTCTATCCAAACCGGGATGAGATAGGTCCAGAAAAAGAGAAAAAAAATTTAGTCTTGAATTCCGTTCCAACCCGACCCGAGCTAGAAAATTCCAAAGAAAATGGCAAAAAAATTCAAGAAATTAAAAAACATCATTCCAGCATTATTTCTATCCAAACCAGCACGAGGTAGGCTGAGAAAGAAAAAAAAAATTAATCCCGAATTCCGTTCCTACCCGGCCCAGGCGAGAAAATTCCAAAACAAATAGCAAAAAAATTCATAAAATGAAAAAACATCATTCCGACATTATTTCTATCCAAACCGGGATGAGATAGGTCTAGAAAAAGAGAAAAAAAATTTAGTCCCGAATTCCGTTCCTACCCGACCCGGGCTAGAAAATTCCATAAAAAAAAAAAGCAAAAAAATTCAAAAAATTAAAAAACTCCATCATTTCGGCAATATTTCTTTCCAAACCGGGATGTGAAACGCCGAGAACGAGAGAAAAAAAATTTAGTCCCAAATTTCGTTACTACCTGACCTGGGCTAGAAAATTCCAAAGAAAATAGCAAAAAAATTTGAGAAATTAAAAAACATCATTCCGGCATTATTTCTATCCAAACCGGGATGAGGTAGGCCGAGAAAGAGAGAAAAAAATTTTAGTCCCGAATACTGTTCTAACCCGACCCGGGCTAGAAAATTCCAAAGAAAATAGCAAAAAAATTCAAGAAATTAAAAAACATCATTCCGGCATTATTTCTATCCAAACCGGGATGAGGTAGGCCGAGAAAGAGAGAAAAAAATTTTAGTCCCTAATTCCATTCCTACATGACCCGAGCTAGAAAATTCCAAAAAAAAAAATAGAAAAAATTCAGGAAATTGAAAAACACCATTCCGGCATTATTTCTATCCAAATCGTGATGAGATAGGCTGTGAAAGTAAGAAAAAAAATTTTAGTTTCGAATTCCATTCCTACCCGACCCGGGCTAGAAAATTCCAAAAAAAATTCAGAACATTAAAAATCATCATTCCGGCCTTTTTTCTATCCAAACTGGGATGAGATAGTCCAAGAAAGGGAGAAAAACATTTCAGTCCCGAATACTGTTCTAACCCGACCCGGGCTAGAAAATTCCAAAAAAATAGCAAAAATATTCAAAAAATTAAAAAATATCATTCTGGCATTGCTTCTATCCAAACCGGGATGAGATAGGCCGAGAAAGAGAAAAAAAAAAAATAGTCCCGAATCCCGTTCCTACCCGACCCGGGCTAGAATATTCCAAAAAAATACAGAAAACTAAAAATCATCATTCTGGCCTTTTTTCTATCCAAACTGGGATGAGATAGGCCGAGAATGGGAGAATAACATTTTACTCTCGAATTCCTTTCCTACTCGACCCGGGCTAGAAAATTCGAAAAAGAATCGCAAAAAAATTCAACAAATTAAAAAATATCATTACAATTTATTTCTATCCAAACCGGGATTAGATAGGCCGAGAAAGAAAAAAAAAAATTTAGTCCCGAATTTTGTTCCTACCCGACCCGGGCAAGAAAATTCAAAAATTTAAAAAACATCATTCTGGCATTATTTCTATCGAAACACGGATGAGATAGGTCGAGAAAGAGTGAAAAAACATTAGTCCCGAATTCCATTCCTACCCGACTCAAGCTAGAAAATTCCAAAAAAAATAGCAAAAAAGTTCAAAAAATTAAAAAAACATCATTCTAACGTTATTTCTATCCAAACCGGGATGAGATAGGTCAAGAAAAATAGAAAAAAAAAAAATTTAGTCCCGAATTCCTTTCCTACCCGACCGGGGCAAGAAAATTATACAAAAAAAGGAAAAAATTCAAAATCAACATTCTGGCCTTATTTCTATCCAAACCGGGATGAGATAGGCCGAGAAAAAGGAAAAAAGATTTTAGTCCCGAATACCGTTCCTACTCGACCCGGGCTTGAAAATTCCAAAATTATAGCAAAAAAATTCAAAATTTTAAAAATCATTTTTCCGGCATTATTTCCATCCAAACTAGGATGAGATAGGCCTAGAAAAAGAGACAAAAATTTTACGATCGAATACCGTTTCAACCCGACACGGGCTAGAAAATTCTCAAAAAAAATAGAAAAAAATTCAAGAAATTAAAAAACATCATTCTGACATTATTTATATCCAAACCGGGATGAGATTGGCTGAGAAAGAGGAAAAAAAAAATTTAGTTCCGAATTCCGTTCCTACTCGACCCGGGCTAGAAAATTCCAAAAAAAATAGAAAAAAAAAATTCAAAATATTAAAAAACATTATTCCAAAATTATTTCTATTAAAATCGGGATGAGATTTGCCGAGAAAGAGAAAAATTAAAAACATCATTCTGGCATTATTTCAATCGAAACCGGGATAGGAAAGGCTGAGAAAAAGTGAAAAAAACTTTAGTCCCGAATTTCGTTCCTTCCCAACTCAGGCTAGAAAATTCCAAAAAAAATAGCAAGAAAGTTCAAAAAATTAAAAAACTTCATTCTGGCATTATTTCTATCCAAACCGGGATGAGATAGACCGAGAAAGAGAGAAAAAAAATTTAGTCCCGAATTCCGTTCATATCTGACCCGGGCTATGAAATTCCAAAAAAAATAGCCAAAAAATTCAAAAAATTTAAAAATCATCATTCCGGCCCTATTTCTATCAAAACCAGGATGAGATAGGTCGAGAAAAGGAGAAAAAAAAATTTAGTCTCGAATACCATCCCGACCCGGGCTAGGAAAAAATAAAAAATAGAAAAAATTCAAAAATTAGAAAACATCATTCCAGCATTATTTCGATCCAAACTGGGATGAGATAGGCTGAGAAAGAGAAAAAAAAAAATTTGACCCCAATTCCGTTCCTACCTGACCCAGGCTAGAAAATTCCAAAAAAAAAGCAAAAAAGTTAAAAAAAAAAATTAAAAAACATCATTCCGGCACTATTTCTATCCAAACTGGGATGAGATTGGAAGGGAAAGAGAGAAAAAAAAAAAAAATTAGTCCCGAATTCCGTTCCTACCCGACCCGGGCAAGAAAATTCCAAAAAACATAGTAAAAAAAATTCAAAAATTTCAAAACAACATTCTGGTATTATTTATATGCAAACCGGGATGAGATGGGCCGAGAAAGAGGGAAAAATTTTAGTCCTGAATTCCGTTCCTACTCGACCCGGGCTAGAAAATTCCAAAAAAAATAGCAACAAAATTCAAAAAAATTAAAAAACATCATTCTAATGTTATTTCTATCCAAACCGGGATGAGATAGGTCAAGAAAAATAGAAAAAAAAAAAATTTAGTCCCGAATTCCGTTCCTACCCGACCGGGGCTAGAAAATTATAAAAAAAAAAAAAAGGAAAAAATTCAAAAAATTCAAAATCAACTTTCCGACCTTATTTCTATCCAAACCAGGATGAGATAGGCTGAGAAAAAGGGAAAAAGATTTTATTCCTGAATACCGTGTCTACCCGACCCGGGCTTGAAAATTCCAAAATTATAGCAAAAAAATTCAAAAATTTAAAAATCATTTTTCCGGCCTTATTTCCATCCAAACCAGGATGAGATAGGCCTAGAAAAAGAGACAAAAATTTTACACCCGAATACCGTTTCAACCCGACACGGGCTAGAAAATTCTCAAAAAAAATAGAAAAAAATTCAAGAAATTAATAAACATCATTCCGGCATTATTTATATCCAAACCGGAATGAGATAGGCCAAGAAAGAGGAAAAAAAAAAATTTAGTCCCAAATTCCGTTCCTACTCGACCCGGGCAATAAAATTTAAAAAAAAAAAGCAAAAAAATTCAAAAAACTAAAAAACAAAATTCCGGAATTATTTTTATCGAAACCGGGAGGAAAAATGCCGAGAAAGAGAGAAAAAAACTTTAGTCCCGAATTCTCTTCCTACCTGACCAGGGCTAGAAAATTCCAAAAAAAATAGCAGAAAAATTCAAAAACATCATTCCGGCATTATTTCTATTGCAATCGGGATGAGATAGGCCGAGAAAGAGGGAAAAAAATTTTAGTTCTGAATTCCGTACCTACCCTAATCGGGTTAGAAAATTCCAAAAAATATAGCAAAAAAATTCAAGAAATTAAAAACATCATTCCGGCATTATTTCTATCCAAAGTGGGATGAGATAGGCTGAGAAAGAGAAAAAAAAAAATTTTGTCCCGAATTCCGTTCCTACCCGACTCGGGCTTGAAAATTACAAAAAAAATAACAAAAAAATTCAAGAAACTAAAAAACATCATTCCGGCATTATTTCTATTCGAACCGGGATGAGATAGGCCGAGAAAGAAAGAAAAAAAATTTAGTCTTGAATTCCGTTCCTCCCGACCAGGGCTAGAAAATTCGAAAAGGAATCACAAAAAAATTCAAAAAATTAAAACACATTATTCTGGCATTATTTCCATCCAAACCGGGATTAGATAGGCCGAAAAAGGGAAAAAAAAAATAATTTAGTCCCAAATTCCGTTCCTACTCGACCCGGGCTAGAAAATTCCAAAAAAAATAGAAAAAAAAATTCAAAATATTAAAAAACATTATTCCAAAATTATTTCTATTAAGATCGGGATGAGATTTGCCGAGAAAGCGAAAAATAAAATTTTGTCCCGAATTCCCTTCTTACCCGACCCGGGTAAGAAAATTCCAAAAAAAATGGCAAAAAATTACCAGAAATTAAAAAACATCATTCCGGCATTATTTCTATCCAAATCGGAATGAGATAGGCCAAGAAAGAGAAAAAAAAAAAATTAGCCCCAAATTTCGTTCCTACTCGACCCGGGCAATAAAATTTAAAAAAAAAAAAGCAAAAAAATTCAAAAAACTAAAAAACAAAATTCCGGAATTATTTTTATCGAAACCGGGATGAGAAAGGCCGAGAAAGAGAGAAAAAAATTTTAGTCCCGAATTCTCTTCCTACCTGATCAGGGCCAGAAAATTCCAAAAAAAATAGCAAAAAAATTCAAAAACATCATTCTGGCATTATTTCTATTGAAATCGGGATGAGATAGGCCGAGAAAGAGGGAAAAAAATTTTAGTTCTGAATTCCGTACCTACCCTAACCGGGTTAGAAAATTCCAAAAAAAATAGCAAAAAAATTCAAGAAATTAAAAAAATCATTCTGGCATTATTTCTATCCAAAGTGGGATGACATAGGCTGAGAAAGAGAAAAAAAAAAAATTTTGTCTCGAATTCTGTTCCTACCCGACTCGGGCTTGAAAATTACAAAAAAAAATTCAAGAAACTAAAAACATCATTCCGGCATTATTTCTATCCGAACCGGGATGAGATAGGCCGAGAAAGAAAGAAAAAAAATTTAGTCTCGAATTCCGTTCCTACCCGACCAGGGCTAGAAAATTCAAAAAGGAATCGCAAAAAAATTCAAAAAATTAAAACACATTATTCCGGCATTATTTCCATCCAAACCGGGATTAGATAGGCCGAGAAAGGGAAAAAAAAAAAAAAAATTAGTCCCAAATTCCGTTCTTACCGGACTCGAGCAAGAAAATAGCAAAAAATATAGCAAAACAATTTAAAAAATTAAAAACATCATTCTGGCATTATTTCAATCGAAACCGGGATAAGAAAGGCCGAGAAAAAGTGAAAAAAACTTTAGTCCCGAATTTCGTTCCTTCCCAACTCAGGCTAGAAAATTCCAAAAAAAATAGCAAGAATGTTCAAAAAATTAAAAAACTTCATTCTGGCATTATTTCTATCCAAACCGGGATGAGATAGACTGAGAAAGAGAAAAAAAAAAAATTAGTCCCGAATTCCGTACATATCCGACCCGGGCTATGAAATTCCAAAAAAAAATAGCCAAAAAATTCAAAAAATTAAAAATCATCATTCCAGCCCTATTTCTATCAAAACCAGGATGAGATAGGCCAAGAAAAGGAGAAAAAAAAATTTAGTCTCGAATACCGTCCCGACCCAGGCTAGGAAAATCTAAAAAAATAGAAAAAATTCAAAAATTAGAAAACATCATTCCCGCATTATTTCGATCCAAACTGGGATGAGATAGGCTGAGAAAGAGAAAAAAAAAAAAAATTAGACCCCAATTCCGTTCCTACCCGACCCAGGCTAGAAAATTCCAAAAAAAAAGCAAAAAAGTTAAAAAAAAAATTAAAAAACATCATTCCGGCACTATTTCTATCCAAACTGGGATGAGATTGGAAGGGAAAGAGAGGAAAAAAAAAATTAGTCCCGAATTCCATTCCTACCCGACCCGGGCAAGTAAATTCCAAAAAAAATAGTAAAAAAAATTCAAAAATTTGAAAACAACATTCTGGTATTGTTTATATCCAAACCGGGATGAGATGGGCTGAGAAAGAGGGAAAAATTTTATTCCCGAATTCCGTTCCTACTCGACCCAGGCTAGAAAATTCCAAAAAAAATAGCAACAAAATTAAGAAAATTAAAACACATCATTCCGGCATTATTTCTATCTAAACTGGGATGAGAGAGACTGAGAAAGAGAGAAAAATATTTTAGTCCCGAATTTGTTCCTACCTGACCCCGGCAAAAAAATTCCAAATAAAATAGCCAAAAAACCCAAAAAATTGAAAAACATTATTCCATTCTTATTTCTATCCAAACCGGGATGAGATATGCCGAGAAAGCGAGAAAAAAATTTTAGTCCCGATTTCCGTTCCGACCCTACCCAAGCTAGAAAATTCCAAAAAAAGATAGCAAAAATATTAAAATAATCATTCCGGCATTATTTCTATTGAAACCAGGATGAGATAGGCCGAGAAAGAGTGAAAAAAACTTTAGTCCTGAATTCCGTTCCTATGCACCTCAGGCTAGAAAATTCCATAAAAAATATCAAAAAAGTTCATAAAATTAAAAAACATCATTCCGGCATTATCTCTATCCAAACCGAGATGAGAGAGACCGAGAAAGAGAGAAAAAAAATTTAGTTCCGAATTCCGTTCGTACCCGACCCGAGCTAAGAAATTCCCAAAAAATAACAAAAAAATTCAAAAAATTAAAAATTACCATTCCGGCCCTATTTCTATCCAAACCGGGATGAGATAGGCCAAGAAAAAGAGAAAACAGTTTTAGTCTTGAATACCGTTCCAACCTGACCCGGTCTAGAAAAATCTTGAAAAATAGAAAAAATTCAAAAAATTAAAAAACATCATTCTGGCATTATTTCTATCAAAACCGGGATGAGATAGGTCGAAAAAGGAAGAAAAAATTTTAGTCCCGGATTCAGTTCCAACCCGACCCGGGCTAGAAAATTCCAAAAAAAAAAAGAAAAAAATTCAAGAAATTAAAAACCATCATTCCGGCATTATTTCTATCCAATCCGGGATTAGAAAGGCTGAGAAAGAGAAAAAAAAAATTTAGATCCCGTTCCTACCCAACCCGGGCTAGAAAATTCCAAAAAAAATAGCAAAAATGTTCAAGAAAATAAAAAAACATCATCCCGGCATTATTTCAACCAAAACCTGGATGAGATAGGCCAAGAAAGAGCGAAAAAAATTTTACTCCTGAATTCCGTTCCTGCCCGACCCGTGCAAGAAAATTCCAAAAAAAAAATATTAAAAAAAATCAAAAATTAGAAAACATCATTCCGACATTATTTCTATCCAAACCGGGATGAGAGAGGCCGAGAAAGAGAGAAAAATATTTTATTCCAGAATTTGTTCCTACCCGACCCCAGCAAAAAAATTCGAAATAAATAGCCAAAAAATCCAAAAAATTAAAAAACATCATGCCGTTAATATTTCTATCCAAACCGGAATGAGATATGCCGAGAAAGCATGATAAAAATTTTGGTCCCGAATTCCGTTCCAACCTGACTCGGGCTAGACAGTTCCCAAAGAAAGAGCAAAAAATTCAAGAAATGAAAAAACATCATTCCGACATTATTTCTATCCAAATTGATATTAGATTGGCTGAGAAAGAGAGAAAAAAAATTTAGTCCCGAATACCGTTCCTACCCGACGCGGGCTAGAAAATTCCAAAAAATTTGCAAAAAAGTTCAAAAAACTAAAAAACGTTATTCCGGCATTATTTCTATCCAAACCGGGATGAGAGAGACCGAGAAAGAGAGAAAAATGTTTTAGTCCTGAATTTGATCCTACCCGACCCTGGCAAAAAAATTCCAAATAAAATAGATAAAAAATCCAAAAAATTTAAAAAAACATCATTGCGTTATTATTTCTATCCAAACCTGGATGATATATGCCGAGAAAGTGAGAAAAAAATTTTAGTCCCGAATTCCGTTCCTACCCGACCCGACCTAGAAAATTCCAAAAAAATAGCAAAAAAATTCAAAAAATTAAAAAATATCATTCCGGCAATATTTCTATCCAAATCGGGATGAGATAGGTTGAGAAAAGGAGGAAAAAAAAAAATTTAGTCCCGAATTCCGTTCCAACCCGACCTAGGCTAGAAAATTCCAAAAAAATAGCAAAAAAATTCAAAAAATTAAAAATCATCAATCCGGCCTTATTTGTATCCAAACCAGGATGAGATAGGCCGAGAAAGAGAGAAAAAAATTTTAGTCCCGAATACCGTTCCTGCTCGACCCAGGTTAGAAAATTCCAAAAAAATAGCAAAAATTAAAAAAAATTAAAAAAACACCATTCTAGCAATATTTCTATCGAAACCGGGATGAGATATGCCGAGAAAGAAAAAAAAATTTACTCCCGAATTCTGTTCCAACCGGCCCCGGGCTAGAAAATTCCCAAAAAAAAAATAGAAAAAAATTCAAGAAATTACAAAAAACATCATTCCGGCATTATTTCTATCCAATCCGAGAAGAGATAGGCCGAGAAAGAGAGAAAAAAATTTTACTCCCGAATAATAGCAAAGATATTCAAGAAATTAAAAAACATCATTCCAGCATTATTTCTATCCAAACTGGGATGAGGTAGGCCAAGAAAGAGAAAAAAAAAAATTTAGTCCCGAGTTCCGTTCCTACCCGACTCGGGGTAGAAAATTCCAAAAAAAATAGCAAAAAAATTCAAGAAATTAAAAAAAATCATTCCGCCGTTGCTTCTATCCAAACCGGGATGAGATAGGCCGAAAAAGAGAAAAAAAAAAAATTAGTCCCGAATCTCGTTCCTACCCGACCCGGGCTAGAAAATTCCAAAAAAATTTAGAAAATTAAAAATCATCATTACGGCCTTTTTTGTTAGGAACAGAGAGGTTGGATAGTTGAATTCGAGGACAACTTATGCCTCCAAGAATAGAGAAGAGATAAGAACAGAGAATTAGAGAGAGAGAGAAAACATAGAATTGAAGAATTGGGAATTTGGAAATGATTTCTGATACCAGCTTCCTCCTTTCCAGGTCTCTAATACTCTCTCAAGCCTCACTCTCTAACTGCCTAACGGCCAAGCCAGCTGTTAACCAGCTGCCAATATGCTAACAACTAACCGTTATTTAACTAACTCTTATTTGGTCACATCACTAATGTGAATACAGTATATAGCATCAACTAACCAATTACACTTATTATTGTAATACCAGAATACATACTGGCAGCACCATCATCAACTACTCCTGCATGCCTTATCAACTACTCCTGCATGCCTCATCAGCAGCTTGCACACGCCCCACACCAGCACCCCATATGCAGCATCACACGCCCCCTCATGCAACAACATACACATAGCTAAACATCACCACACACCTCACCTACTTAGTAACATACTAACATATTCTAACATTTTTTCTATCCAAACTGGGATGAGATAGGCCGAGAAAGGGAGAAAAACATTTTACTCCCGAATACCGTTCTAAATCGACCCGGGCTAGAAAATTCCAAAAAAAAAATAGCAAAAATATTCAAAAAATTAAAAAAATATCATTCTGGCATTATTTATATCGAAACCGGGATGAGATAGGCCGAGAAAGTGAGAATAAAATTTTAGTCCCGAATTCCGTTCCAAACCGACCCGGGCTATAAAATTCCCAAAAAAAGAGAAAAAATTCAAGAAATTAAAAAACATCATTCCGGCATTATTTCTATCCAAATCTGGGTGAGATTGGCTGAGAAAGAGTGAAAAAAATTTTAGTCCCGAATTCCGTTCCTACCCAACCCGGGCAAGAAAATTCCAAAAAAAATAGCAAAAAAATTCAAGAAATTTAGAAACATCATTCTGGCATTATATCTATTAAAACCGGGATGAGATAGGCCGGGAAAGAGAAAAAAAAAATTCAGTACCGAATTTCGTTCTTACCCGACCCAGGTAAGAAAATTAAAAAAAATGGCAAAAAAATTCAAGAAATTAAAAAACATCATTCCTGCATTATTTGTATCCAAACCATGATGAGGTAGGCTATGAAAGCGAGAAAAAAACATTTTAGTCTCAAATTCCGTTCCTACCCGACCCGGGTGAGAAAATTCCAAAAAAAAAGCAAAAAAATTCAAAAAGTAAAAAACATCATTCCGGCATTATTTTTTATCGAAACCGGGATGAGATGGGCCAAGAAAGAGAGAAAAAAAATTCCCGAATTCCGTTCCTACCTGAATCGGGCTAGAAAATACCAAAAAAAATAGCAAAAAAATTCAAGAAATTAAAAAGCATCATTCCATCATTATTTCTATCTGAACCAGGATGAGATAGGCCTAGAAAAAGGGAAATAAATTTTAGTCCAGAATTCCGATCCTACTCTACCCGGACTAGGAAATTAAAAAAAAATAGCAATAAAATTAAAAAGAATTAAAAATCATCATTCCGGCATTATTTCTATTGAAACTGGGATGAGATAGGCTGAGAAAGAGAGGAAAAAATTTTTGTCCCGAATTCCGTTCCTACCCGACCCGGGCTAGAAAATTCCAAAAAAAAAATAGCAAAAAAATTAAAAAAATTAAAAAACTCCATCGTTTCGACAATATTTCTTTCTAAACTGGGATGAGAAAGGCCGAGAACGAGAGAAAAAAGTTTTACTCCCAAATTCTGTTCCTACCCGACATGGGCTGGAAAATTCCAAAGAAAATAGCAAAAAAATTCAAGAAATTAAAAAACATCGTTCCAGCATTATTTCTATCCAAATCGGGATGAGGTAGACCGTGAAAGAGAGAAAAAAATTTTAGTCCCGAATTTCGTTCCTACCCGACCCAGGCAATAATATTCCAAAAAAATAGCAAAAAAGTAAAAAAAAAAATTAAAAAACATCATTCCGGCATTATTTATATCCAAATTGGGATGAGATAGATTGAGAAAGAGAGAAAAAAAAAATTTAGTCTCGAATTCCGTTCCTACACGACCAGCGCTAGAAAATTCGAAATTGAATCGTGAAAAAATTCAAAAAATTAAAACACATTATTCCGACATGATTTCCATCCAAACCAGGATTAGATAGGCCGAGAAATAGAAGAAAAAAAAATTTACTCCCGAATTCCGTTCCAACCTGACCCGGGCTAGAAAATTCCTAAAAAAAGAGAAAAAAATTCAAGAAATTAAAAAACATCATTCCGGCATTATTTCTATCCAAATCGGGATGAGATTGGCTGAGAAAGAGAGAGAAAAAATTTTATTCCCGAATTCGGTTCGTACCAAAACCGGGCTAGAAAATTCCCAAAAAAATAGCAAAAAAGTTTAAAAAATTAAAAAACATAATTCCAGCATTATTTATATCCAAACCGAGATGAGATAGACCGAGAAAGAGAAAATAAAAATTTAGTCTCGAATTCCGTTCCTACACGACCAGCACTAGAAAATTCGAAAAAGAATCGCGAAAAAATTCAAAAAATTAAAACACATTATTCCAGCATTATTTCCATCCAAACCGGGATTAGATAAGCCGAGAAATAGAAAAAAAAAAAAAAAAATTAGTATCGAATTCCGTTCCTGCACGACCCGGGAAAGAAAATTCCAAAAAAAATAGAAAAAAATTCAAAAAATTAAAAAACATCATTCCAGCATTATTTCTATCCAAATCGGGTTGAGATATGACGACAAAAAGAGAAAAAAATTTTAGTCCCAAATTCCGTTCCTACCCGACCAGGGAAATAAAATTTTTTTAAAAAAAGCCAAAAAATTAAAAAACAAGATTCCGGCATTATTTCTACCGACACTGGAATGAGATAGGCTGAGAAAGAGAGAAAAAAATTTTAGTCTCGAATTCCGTTCCTACATGACCCGGGCTAGAAAATTCCAAAAAAAATAGAAAAAATTCAAGAAATTAAAAGACATCATTCCGGTATTATTTTTATCAAAACCGGGATGAGATCGGCCGAGAAAGAGAGAAAAAAATTTTATTCCCGAATTCTGTTCCTACTTGACTCGGGCTAGAAAATTCCACAAATAATAGCAAAAAAATACAAGAAATTAAAAAACATCATTCCGGCATTATTTCTATCCAAAAAGGGATGAGGTTGGCCGAGAAAGAGAGACAAAAATTTTAGTCCCGAATTTCGCTCCTACCTAACCCGGGCTAGAAAATTCTCAAAAAATAGAAAAAAATTCAGGAAATTAAAAAACATCACTCCGGCATTATTTCTATCCAAACCGGGATGAGATTGGCTCAGAAAGAGGAAAAAAAAAATTTAGTCCCGAATTCTGTTCATACCCGACCCGGGCTAGAAAACTCCAAAAAAAATAGAAAAAAAATTCAAGGAATTAAAAAACATCATTCCGGCAATATTTCTATTAAAACCGGGATGATATTGGCCGAGAAAGAGAAAAATAAAATTTAGTCCCGAATTCCGTTCTTACCCAACCCGGGCTAGAAAAATCCCAAAAAAATAGAAAAAAAAATTCAAGAAACTAAAAAACATCATTCCGACATTATATCTATTAAAATCGGGAAGTGATTGGCCGAGAAAGAGAAAAATAAATTTTAGTCCCGAATTACGTTCTTACCCGACTGGGTAAGAAAATTCCAAAAAAAAAATAGCAAAAAAATTCAAGAAATTAAAAAATATCATTCCGGCATTATTTCTATCCAAACTGGGATGAGATAGGCCGAGAAGGAGAAAAAAATTTTAGTCCTGAATACCGTTCCTACCCGACCCGAGCTAGAAAATTCCAAAAAAATAGCAAAAAAGTTCAATAAATTAAAAAATATCATTTCAGCAGTATTTCTATCCAAACCGGAATGGGAGAGGCCGAGAAAATGAGAAAAAAATTTAGTGCCGAATTCCGTTCCTACCCGACCGGGGCTTGAAAATTCCATAAAAATAGCAACAAAGTTCAAAAAATTAGAAAACATCATTCCGGCGTAATTTCTACCGAAACCGGGATGAGATAGGTCGACAAAGATGGAAAAAAATTTAGTCCGGAATTCCATTCCAACCCGACCCGAGCTATAAAATTCGAAAAAAATAGCAAAAAAATTCAAAAAATTAAAATTCAACATTCTGGCAATATTTCTATCCAAACCGGGATGATATAGGTAGAGATAAGGAGAAAAAAAAAATTTAGCCCCGAATACCGTTCCAACCCGACCCGGGCTAGAAAATTCTCAAAAAAAAAAAAAAAAAAATTCAAGAAATAATAAAAACATCATTCCGGCATTATTTCTATCCAAACCGGGATGAGATTGGCTGAGAAAGAGAGAAAAATATTTTAGTCCCGAATTCCGCTCCTACCCGACCCGGGCTAGAAAATTCTAAAAAAAATAGAAAAAAAAATTCAAGAACATCATTTCGGCATTATTTCTATTGAAATCGGGATCAGATAGGATAAGAAAGGGGGGGGGGAATATAGTCTTGTATTCCGTTCCTACCCGAACCGAGCTAGAAAATTAAAAAAAATAGCAAAAAAATTAAAGAAATTAAAAACATCATGCCGGTACTATTTCTATCCAAAGCCGGATGAGATAGGCTAAGAAAGAGGGAAAATATTTTAGTCCCGAATTTCGTTCCTACCCGACCCGGGCTTGAAAATTCCCAAAAAAATAGCAAAAAAAACCAAGAAATTAAAAAACATCGTTCCGACATTATTTCTATCCGAACTGGGATGAGATAGGCCGAGAAAGAAGAAAAAAAAATTTAGTCTCGATTTCTGTTCCTACTCGACCTGGGCAAGAAAATTCGAAAAAGAATCGCAAAAAAATTCAAAAAATTAAAACACATCATTCCGGCATTATTTCCATCCAAACCGGGATTAGATAGGCCGAGAAAGAAAAAAAAAATTTAGTCTCGAATTCCGTTCCAACCCAACCTGGGCAAGAAAATTCCAAAAAAAAAATAGCAAAATAGTTCAAGAAATTAAAAAACATCATTCCGGCATTATTTCTATCGAAACCGGGATGAGAAAGGACGAGAAAGAGGGAAAAAATTGTAGTCCCGAATGCCGTTCCAACCCGACTCAGGCTAGAAAATTCTAAAAAAATATCAAAAAAGTTCACAAAATTAAAAAACATAATTCCAGCACTATTTCTATCCAAACCGGGTTAAGATAGGCCGAAAAAAAGAGAAAAAAAATTTAGTCTGAAATTCCGATCCTACTCGACCCGAGAAAGAAAATTCCAAAAAAATAGCATAAAATTTCAAAAAATGAAAAAATATCATTCCGGCATTATTTCTATCGAAACTGGGATGAGATCGGCCGAGAAAGAGAAAAAAAAAAAATTAGTCCCGAATTCCGTTACAACCCGACCCAAGCTAGAAAATTCCAAAAAAAAATAGAAAAAAATTCAAGAAATTAAAAAACATCATTCCGTTATTATTTCTATCCAAACCAGAATGAGAAAAAAAAAAAAAAAAGATTTGTCCCAAATTCCATTCCTACCCGACTCGAGCTAGAAAATTCAAAAAAAAAAATAGCGAAAAAGTTCAAGAAATTAAAAAACATCATTCCGACATTATTTCTATCGAAACCGAGATGAAATAGGCCGAGAAAGAGGGGAAAAAATTTTAGTCTGGAATTCCTTCCCTACCCTACTAGCGCAAGAAAATTCGAAAAAAAAATAGTAAAAAAATTCAAAAATTAGAAAACAACATTCCGGCATTATTTCTATCCAATCCCGAATGAGGTAGGCTGAAAAAGTGAGAAAAAAATTTCAGTCCCGAGTTCCGTTCCTACCTGACCCAGCTGAGAAAATTCCAAAAAAAAAATAGCAAAAAAATTCAAAAAATTAAAATACATCCTTTCTGCATTATTTCCATCGAAACCGGGTTGAGATAGGGCGAGAAAGTGGAAAAAAAAAAAATTTAGTCCCGAATTCCGTTCCTACCTGACACGGGTAAGAAAATTCCAAAAAAAATATTAAAAAATTCAAAAAATTGAAAAACATTATTCCATTATTATTTCTATCCAAATCGGGATGAGATAGGCTGAGAAAGGGAAAAAAAAAATTTAGTCCCGAACTCCGTTCCTACCTGACCCGGGTTAGAAAATTCAATAAAAAAAATAGCTAAAAAATCCATAAAAATTACAAAATATCATTCTGGCATTATTTCTATCCAAACCGGCATGAAATAGGCCGACAACGAGAGAAAAAAATTTTAGTCCCGAATTCTGTTCTTACTCGACCTGGGCAAAAAAATTCCAAAAAAAAATAGCAAAAAAATTCAAAAATTAAAAAACACCATTCCAGTATTAATTCTATCCAAACCGGGATGATGTCGGCCGACAAAGAGAGAAAAAATTTTAGTCCCGCATTCCTTTCCTACCCGACCCGGGCAAGAAAATTTAAAAAAAAAAAAAGCAAAAAAATTCAAAAATTTAAAAAACATCATTCCGGCATTATTTCTATCCAAACCGGGATGAGATAGGCTGGGAAAGAGAGAGAAAAAAATTTTAGTCCCGAATTCCGTTCCTACCCAACCCAAGCAAGAAAATTCCAAAAAAAAAAAATAGTAAAAAAATTCAAACCGAGATGAGATAGGCCAAGAAAGAGTGAAAAAATTTTGGTAACGAATACCGTTCCTACTCGACCCGGGCTACAAAATTCCAAAAAAATAGCATCAAAATTCAAAAAACTAAAAAACATTGTTCTAGCTTTATTTCAATCGAAATTGGGATGAGATAGGCCGAGAAAGAAAAAAAAAAAAAAATTAGGCCCGACTTCCTTTCCAACCCAACCTGGGCTATAAAATTCCCAAAAAAATAGAAAAAAATTCAAGAAATTAAAAAGCATCATTCCGGCATTATTTCTATCCAAACCGGAATGAGATAGGCTGAGAAAGAGAAAAAAAAAAAATTATAGTCCCGAATTTCGTTCCTAGCCAACTCAGGCAAGAAAATTCCAAAAAAAATAGAAAAAAGTTCAAGAAATTAAAAAACATCATTCCGGTATTATTTCAATCCAAACCGGGATGAGATAGCCGGGAAAGAGAGAAAAAAAATTTTAGACCCGAATTCCGTTCCTATCAAACCCAGGCAAGACAATTCCAAAAAAAAAAATAGTAAAAAAATTCAAAAATTAAAATACATCACTCTGGAATTATTTCTTTCCAATCCGGGAAGAGATAAGCCGAGAAAGAGAGAAATATTTTAGTCCCGAATTCTGTTACTTCCCGACCTGGGCTAGAAAATTCCAAAAAAATATAAAAAATTCAAAAAATTAAAAATCATCATTCCGGCCTTATTTCTATCCAAACCGGGATGAGATAGGCCGAGAAAGAGTGAAAAAAATTTTAGTCCCGAATACCGTTCCTATCCGACCCGGGCTAGAAAATTCGAAAAAAATAGCATAAAAATTCAAAAAACTAAAAAACATCATTCAGGCTTTATTTCTATCGAAACTGGGATGTGATAGGCCGAGAAAGAAAGAAAAAAATTTTAGGTCCAAATTCCGTTCCAACCTGACCCGGGCTATAAATTCGCAAAAAAATAGGGCAAAATTCAAGAAATTAAAAAACATCATTCTGGCATTATTTCTAACAAAACTGGGATGAGATTGGCTGAGAAAGATAGAAAAAAATTTTAGCCCCAAATTCAGTTCCTACCCGACCTGGGCTAGAATATTCCAAAAACAATTGCAAAAAAATTCGGGGAATTAAAAAAAAATCATTCTGGCATTATTTCTATTAAAACCGGGATGAGATAGGCCAAGAAAGAGAAAAAAAAAAAAAAAAAAAAAAAAAAAAAAAAAAAAAAAAAAAAAAAAAGTCCCGGATTCCGTTCTTATCCGACCCGGGTAAGAAAATTCCAAATAAAATAGCAAAAAAATTCAAAAAATTAAAAAATATCATTCCGGCATTATTTCTATCCAAACCGGGATGACGTAGGCCGAGAAAGAGAAAAAACAAATATTAGTCCCGAATACCGTTCCTACCCGACCCGGGCTAGAAAATTCCCAAAAAAAATAGCAAAAGAATTCAAGAAATTAAAAACATCATTCCGGCATTATTTCTATCCAAAGCGGGATGGGATAGGCTGAGAAAGAGAAATAAATTTTAGTCCAGAATTCTGTTCCTACACGACCCGGGCCTAAAAATTCCAAAAAAAAAAAGGCAAAAATATTCAAGACATTAAAAAACATCATTCCGGCATTATTTCTATCCGAATCGGGATGAGATATACCAAGAAAACGAGAAAAAAAATTTAGTCTCAAATTCTGTTCCTACCCGACCAGGGCTATAAAATTGGAAAAGGAATCACAAAAAAATTCAAAAAATTAAAATACATTATTCCGGCATTATTTCCACCCAAACCGGGAATAGATAGGCCGAGTAAGAGAAAAAAAAAAATTTAGTCCCGAATTCTGTTCCTACCCAACTCAGGCTAGAAAATTCCAAAAAAAATTGCAAAAAAGTTTAAAAAATTAAAAAACATCATTCCGGTATTATTTCTATCCAAACTGTAATGAGATAAGCCGAGAAAGAGAAAAAAAAATTTAGTCTCGAATTTCGTTCGTACCCAATCCGGGCTAGAAAATTCCAAAAAAATAGCCAAAAGTTCAAAAAATTAAAAATCATCATTCCAGCCCTATTTCTATCCAAATCGGGATGAGATAGGCCGAAAAAAAGAGAAAAACATTTTAGTACCGAATACCGTTCCTACCCGACCCGGGCTAGAAAATTCCAAAAAAAAAAAGCAAAAAAATTCAACAAATTAAAAAAATATGATTACGGCTTTATTTCTATCCAAACAGAGATGAGATAGGCTGGGAAAGATAGAAAAAAATTTTAGTCCCGAATTTCGTTCCTACCCGACCAGTGCATAAAAATTCCAAAAAAATTCAAAAACATCATTTCGGCATTATTTCTATTGAAACCAGGATAAGACAGGCCAAGAAAGAGTGAAAAAAATTTTGATCCTGAATTCCATTCCTACCTGAACCAGGATAGAAAATTCCAAAAAAAATAGCAAAAAAATTCAAGAAATTAAAAACATCATTCCGGAATTATTTCTATCCAAAGCAGGATGGGATAGGCTGAGAAAGAAAAAAAAAATAGTCTCAAATTCTGTTCCGACACGACCCGTGCAAGAAAATTCCAAAAAAATTAGCAAAAAATTTAAAAAACATCATTCCGGCATTATTTCTACCCAAACTGGTTGAGAAAAAGAGAAAAAAAATTTACTCCCGAATTCCGTTCCTACCCGACCCGGGCAATAAAATTCCAAAAAAAAAGCAAAAAAGTTCAAAAAATTTAAAAATATCATTCCGACATTATTTCTATCCAAACCGGGATGAGATAGGCCGAGAAAGAAAAAAAAAATAGTCTCAAATTCTGTTCCTACTTGACCAAGGCTAGAAAATTCCCAAAAAAATAGAAAAAAATTCACAAAATTAAAATACATTATTCCAGCATTATTTCCATCCAAACCGGGATTAAGCAGGCCGAGTAAGAGAAGGAAAAAAAATTAGTCCCGACTTCCGTTCCTACCCAACTCAGGCTAAAAAATTCCAAAAAAAATAGCAAAAAAGTTCAAAAAATTAAAAAAAAAAAAAAAAACATCATTCCGGCATTATTTCTATCCAAACCGTGATGAGATAGGGCGAGAAAGAGAGAGAAAAATTTAGTCTCGAATTTCGTTCGTTCCCGACCCAGGCTAGAAAATTCCAAAAAAATAGCCCAAAATTCAAAAAACTAGAAATCATCATTCCGGCTCTATTTCTATCCAAACTGGGGTGAGATTTTCACGAAAAAGAGAAAAACATTTTAGTCCCGAACACCGTTCGTACCTGACCTGGGCTAGAAAATTACAAAAAAAAAATAGCAAAAAAATTCAACAAATTAAAAAATATCATTACGACTATATTTTTATACAAACAGAGATGAGATAGGCTGGGAAAGAGAGAAAAAAATTTTAGTCCCGAATTCCATTCCTACCCGACCCCGTGCATGAAAATTCCAAAAAAAATAGCAAAAAAATTCAAGAAATTAAAAAACATTATTCCGGCATTACTTCTATCCGAACCAGGATGAGATTGGGTGAGAAAGCGAAAAAAAAAATAATAAAAAAAAAATAAAAAATTTAGTCTCAAATTCCATTCCTACCCGACCCGGGCTCGAAAATTTGAAAAGGAATCGCAAAAAAATTCAAAAAATTAAAACACATTATTCCAGAATTATTTCCATCCAATCCGGGATTAGATAGGCTGAGAAAGAGAAAAAAAAAATGTTAGTCCCGAATTCCATTCCTTCCCAACCCAGGCAAGAAAATTCCAAAAAAAATTGCAAAAAATTTCATAAAATTAAAAAACATCATTCTGGCTTTATTTCTATCCAAACAGGGATGAGATAGGTCGAGAAAAAAAAAAAAACAAATTTAGTCCCGAATTCCGTTCCTACTTGGCCCGGGCAATAAAATTCCAAAAAAATAGCAAAAATGTTCAAAAAATTAAAAAATATCATTCCAGAATTACTTCTATCCAAACTGGGATGAGATAGGCCGAGAAAGAGAGTGAAAAATTTAGGCCTGAATTCCGTTCCTACCCGACTCAAGCTAGAAAATTCCAAAAAAAGTAGCAAAAAAGTTTAAAAAATTAAAAAACATCAATCCAGCATTATTTCTATTAAAACCAGGATGAGATAGTCCGAGAAAGAGAGAAAGAAATCTAGTCCTGAATTTAGTTCCTACACGACTCAGGCTAGAAAATTCCAAAAAAAATAGTAAAAAAATTCAAAAATTAAAAAACATCATTCCGAAATTATTTCTATGCAAACCGGGATGAGATAGGCCGAGAAAGAGAGAAAAAATTTAGTCCCGAATTCCGTTCCTACCCGACCCAGACTAGAAAATTCAAAAAATAAATAGCAAAAAAATTCAAAAAATTAAAAATATCACTCCGGCATTATTTCTATCCAAACGGGATGAGATAGGTCAAGAAAGAGAAAAAAAATTTAATCCCGAACCCTATTCCTACCCGACCTAGGCTAGAAAATTCGAAAAGAATTCGCAAAAAAATTCAATAAACTAAAACACACTGTTCCGGCATTATTTCCATCCAAACAGGGATTAGATAGGCTGAGAAAGAGAGAGAAACAAAAAAAAAAAAAAAAATCTCCCGAATTCTGTTCCTACCCAACCCGAGCAAGAAAATTCCAAAAACAATAGTAAAAAAATTTAAAAATTAAAAAACATCATTCCGGAATTATTTCTATGCAAACCGGGATGAGATAGGCCGAGAAAGAGAGAAAAAATTTAGTCCCGAATTCCGTTCCTACCCGACCCAGACTAGAAAATTCAAAAAATAAATAGCAAAAAAATTCAAAAAATTAAAAATATCACTCCGGCATTATTTCTATCCAAACGGGATGAGATAGGTCAAGAAAGAGAAAAAAAATTTAATCCCGAACCCTATTCCTACCCGACCTAGGCTAGAAAATTCGAAAAGAATTCGCAAAAAAATTCAATAAACTAAAACACACTGTTCCGGCATTATTTCCATCCAAACAGGGATTAGATAGGCTGAGAAAGAGAGAGAAACAAAAAAAAAAAAAAAAATCTCCCGAATTCTGTTCCTACCCAACCCGAGCAAGAAAATTCCAAAAACAATAGTAAAAAAATTTAAAAATTAAAAAACATCATTCCGGAATTATTTCTATGCAAACCGGGATGACATAGGCTGTGAAAGAGAGAAAAATTTTAGTCCCGAATTCCGTTCCTACTCGACCCAAACAAAAAAAATCAAAAAATTAAAAATATCACTCTGGCATTATTTCTATCCAAACAGGATGAGATAGTACGAGAAAAAGAAAAAAAAAATTTTAATCCCAAATCCCGTTCCTACCCGACCCAGGCTAGAAAATTCGAAAAGAAATCGCAAAAAAATTCAAAAAATTAAAACACATTATTCCAGCATTATTTCCATCCAAACTGGGATTAGATAGGCCGAGGGAAAAAAAAAAAAAAAAAAAAAAAAAAATTGTCCCGAATTCTATTCCTACACGACCTAGGCGAGAAAATTCCAAAAAAAATAGCAAATAAATTCAAAAAATTAAAAAACATCATTCCGGCATTATTTCTATCCAAACTAGGATGAGATAGGCCTAGAAAGAGAGAAAAAAATTTTATTCCCGAATACTATTCCTACCCGATCCGGGCTAGAAAAATCCAAAAAAATAGCAAAAAAATTCAAAAAATTAAAAAATATCATTCCAGCATTATTTCTATCCAAATCGGGATCAGATTGGTTGAGAAAGAAAAAAAAAAATTTAGTCCCGAATTCCGTTCTTACCCGACCCGGGTAAGAAAATTCCAAAAAAATCGCAAATAAATTTAAGAAATTAAAAAACATCAAACCGGGATGACATTGGCGTTGAAAGAGTGAAAAAAATTTAGTCTCGAATTCTGTTCCAACCCGACCCGGGCGAGAAAATTCCCAAAAAAAATAGAAAAAAAATTCAAGAAATTAAAAAACATCATTCCGGTATTATTTCTATCCAATCCGGGATGAGGTAGGCCGAGAAAGCAAGAAAAAAATTTTAGTCCCGAATTCTGTTCCTACACGACCCGGGCGAGAAAATTCCAAAAAAAAATAGCAAAAAAATTTAAAAAAATTAAAAAACATCATTTCGGCATTATTTCTAATGAAACCGAGATGAGATAGGCCAAGAAAGAGAGAAAGAAATTTAGTCCTGAATTCCGTTCCTACCTAACTCAGGCCAAAAAATTCCAAAAAACATAGCAAAAGAGTTCAAGAAATTAAAACACATAAGTCTGGCATTATTTCTATCTAAACCGGGATGAGATAGGCCAGGAAAGAGAAAAAAAAAAATTTAGTCCCGAGTTCCGTTCCTACCCGACCCGGGCAAGAAAATTCCAAAAAAAATAGTAAAAAAAATTCAAAAATTAAAAAACATCATTCTGGAATTATTTCTATCCTAACTGGGATGAGATAGGCCGAGAAAGAGATAAAAATTTTAGCCCCGAATTCCGTTCCTACCCGACCTGGGCTAGAAAATTTCAAAAAAAAAAAATTTCAAAAAATTAAAAATACCACTTCGGCATTATTTCTATCCGAACGGGATGACATAGGTCAAGAAAAAGAGAAAAAAAAAATTAGTCCAGAATTTCGTTCTTCCCGACCCGGGCTAGAAAATACCAAAAAAATAGCAAAAAAAATAAAAAAAATTTAAAAATCATCATTCTGGCTTTATTTCTATCGAAACCGGGATGAGATAGGCCGAGAAAGAGAGAAAAAAAATTTAGTCCCGAATTCCGTTCTAACCCGACCCGGGCTTGAATATTCCCAAAAAAAATAGAGAAAAAATTCAAGAAATTAAAAACATCATTCTGGCATTGTTTCTAATAAAACCGGAATGAGATAGGCCAAGAAAGAGAAAAAGAAAAAATTTAGTCCCGAATTCCGTTCTTATCCGACCCGGGTAAGAAAATTCCAAAAAAATAGCAAGAAAATTCAAGAAATTAAAAAACATCATTTCGGCATTATTTTAATTAAAACCGGGATGAGATAGGCTGAGAGAGAGAAAAAATTTTAGTCCCAAATTCCGTTCCTACACGACCCGTGCTAGAAAAATTCAAAAAAAATAGAAAAACAAAATTCAAGAAATTAAAAAATGTCATTCCTGCATTATTTCTATTAAAACTGGGATGAGATAGGCTGAGAAAGAGAAAAAATATATATATATTCTCGAATTCCGTTCTTACTCAACCTGGGCAAGAAAATTCCAAAAACAAATAGCAAAAAAATTCAAAAATTAAAAAACATCATTCCAGTATTATTTCTATCCAATCCAGGATGAGGTAGGCTAAGAAAGTGAGAAAAAAACTTTAGTCCCGAATTTCGTTCGTACCCGACCCGGGCGAGAAAATTCCAAAAAAAAAAAAGCAAAAAAAATTCAAAAAATTAAAAACATCATTTCGGCTTTATTTTTATCGAAACCGGGATGAGATAAGCCGAGAAAGAGAAAAAAAAAATTTAGTCCCGAATTCCGTTCCTACCTGACACGGGTAAGAAAATTCCAAAAAAAAAATAGCAAAAAAATCGCCCCATTATTATTTCTATCCAAACAAGGATGAGATAGGCCAGGAAAGAGAGAAAAAAATTTTAGTCCCGAATTCCGTTCCTTCTCGACCTGGGTAAGAAAATTCCAAAAAAAAGAACAAAAAAATTCAAAAAATTAAAAGACAATATTCCAGCATTATTTCTATCGAAACTGGGATGAGATAAGCCGAGAAAGAGGGACCCGGGCAAAAATATTCTAATAGAAATAGAAAAAAAAATACAAAAAATTAAAAAATATTATTCTGTTATTATTTCAACCCAAACCAAGATGAGATAGGCCGAGAAAGAAAAAAAAAATATTTAAGTCCTGAATACCATTCCTACCCGACCCGGGCTAGAAAATTCCACAAAAATAGCAAAAAAATTCAAAAAATTAAAAACATCATTCCGACATTATTTCAATCCAAACCAAGATGAGATTGGCTGAGAAAGAGATAAAAAAATTTTAGTCCCGAATTCGCTCCACCCCGACCCGAATTCCCGAAAAAATAGAAAAAAATTCAAGAAATTAAAAAACATCATTCCAGAATTATTTATATCCAATTCGAGATGAGATTGGCAGAGAAAGAGAGAAAAAAATTTAGTTCCGAATTCCGTTCCTACCCGACCTGGGCTAGAATATTCCAAAACAAATAGCAATAAAATTCAAGAAGTTAAAAAACATCATTCCGGCGTTATTTCTATTAAAACCGGGATGAGATAGGCCAAGACAGGGAAAAAAAAATTTCGTCCTGAATTCCGTTCTTATCCGACCCGGATAAGAAAATTCCAAAAAAAATAGCAAAAAAATTCAAAAAATTAAAAAACATTATTCTGGCATTATTTCTATTAAAACCGGGTTAAGATAGACTGAGAAAGAAAAAAAAAATTAGTCCCGAATTCCGTTCCTACTCGACCTGGCTAGAATATTCCTTGAAAAAATAGCAAAAAAATTCAAGAAGTTAAAACACATCATTCCGGTGTTATTTCTATTAGAACCAGGATGAGATAGGCCAAGAAAGAGAAAAAATAAAATAAAATTAGTCCTGAATTCCGTTCTTATCCGACCCAGATAAGAAAATTCCAAAAAACAGCAAAAAAATTCAAGAAATTAAAAAACATCATTCCGGCATTATTTCTATTAAAATCGGGATGAGATAGGCCGAGAAAGAGAAAATAAAAATTTAGTCCCGAATTTCGTTCTTACCCGACCCGGGTAAGAAAATTCCAAAAAAAATAGCAAAAAAATTCAAAAACTAAAAAAAAAATGATTCCGACTTTATTTCTATCCAAAATGGGGTGAGACAGGCAGAAAAAAAAGAGAATAAAATTTTAGTCCCGAATTTCATTCCTTCCCGTGCAGGGCTAGAAAATTCGAAAAATAATAGCAACAAAATTCAAAAAATTAAAAAACATCATTCCTGCGTTATTTCTATCCAAACCAGGATGATATTGGTCAAGAAAAAGAGAAAAAAAATTTAGTCCCGAATTCCGTTCCTACCCGACTCAGGAAAGAAAATACCAAAAAAAATAGCAAAAATGTTCAAAAAATTAAAAAACATCATTCTGTCATTATTTCTATCGAAACCGGTATGAGATAGCCGGAGAAAGAGAGAGAAAAATTTTAGTCCCAAGAAATTAAAAAATATCATTCCGGCATTGTTTCTATCCAAACCGGGATGAGAAAGGCCGAGAAAGACAAAAAAAAAAAAAAAAAAATTCAAGAAATTAAAAAACATCATTCTGGCATTATTTCTATTAAAACCGGGTAGGGATAGATTGAGAAAGAAAAAAAAATTTAGTCCCGAATTCTGTTCCTACCCGACCCGGGCTAGAAAATACCAAAAAAAAAAATAGCAAAAAATTCTAAAAATTAAAAAACACCATTCCGGCATTATTTCTACCCAAACCGGGATGATATAGGCTGAGAAAGAGAAAAAAAAAAAAAATAGTCCCCAATTCCGTTTCTACCCGACCCGGGTAAGAAAATTCCAAAAAAAAATAGCAAAAAAATTCTAAAAATTAGAAAACGTAATTCTGGCATTATTTCTACCGAAATTGGGATGAGATAGCCTGAGAAAGAGGGAAAAATTTTAATCCTGAATTTCGTTCCTACCCGACCAGGGTAAGAAAATTCCAAAAAAAATGGCAAAAAATTTCAAAAAATTAAAACACATCATTCCGACATTATTTCAACCCAAAAAGGGGATGAGAGAGACTGAGAAAGAGAGAAATATATTTTAGTCCTGAATTCGTTCCTCAATTCGTTCCAAAAGAAATAGGAAAAAAATCAGAAAAATTCAAAAACATAATTCCATTGTTATTTCTATCCAAAATGGGATGAGATAGGCCGAGAAAGAGAGAAAAAAATTTTAGTCCCGAATTCGGTTCCTATCCGACCCAGTCTAGAAATTCCAAAAAAAATAGCAAAAAAATTAAAAAAAAAATAAAAAAATCATTCCAGCAATATTTCTATCCATACAGGGACGAGATAGGCCGAGAAAGAGAAAAACAATTTGTACCGAATTCCGTTACTATCCATTCCGGCCAAAAAAATTCAAAAAACAATAGCAAAAAAATTAAAAAACAACATTGGCTTTATTTCAATCGAATCCAGCATGAGATAGGCCGAGAAAGAGATAAAAATTTTGGCCCCGAATTCCGTTCCTACCCGACCCGAGCTAGAAAATTTCAAAAAAAAAAATTCAAAAAATTAAAAATACCACTCCGGCATTATCTCTATCCGAACTGGATGGCATAGGTTGAGAAAAAGAGAAAAAAAAAATTAGTCCAGAATTTCGTTCTTCCCGACCCGGGCTAGAAAATACCAAAAAAATAGCAAAAAAATTCAAAAAAATTAAAAATCATCATTCTGGCTTTATTTCTATCGAAACTGGGATGAGATAGGCCGAGAAAGAGAGAAAAAAAATTTAGTCCCGAATTCCGTTCTAACCCAACCCGGGCTTGAATGTTCCCAAAAAAAATAGAAAAAAAAATTCAAGAAATTAAAAACATCATTCTGGCATTGTTTCTAATAAAACCGGGATGAGATAGGCCAAGAAAGAGAAAAAGAAAAAATTTAGTCCCGAATTCCGTTCTTATCCGACCCGGGTAAGAAAATTGCAAGAAAATTCAAGAAATTAAAAAACATCATTTCGGCATTATTTTAATTAAAACCGGGATGAGATAGGCTGAGAGAGAGAGAAGAACTTTTAGTCCCAAATTCCGTTCCTACACGACCCGTGCTAGAAAAATTCAAAAAAAATAGAAAAACAAAATTCAAGAAATTAAAAAATGTCATTCCTGCATTATTTCTATTAAAACCGGGATGAGATAGGCTGAGAAAGAGAAAAAATATATATATATATATATATTCTCGAATTCCGTTCTTACTCAACCTGGGCAAGAAAATTCCAAAAACAAATAGCAAAAAAATTCAAAAATTAAAAAACATCATTCCAGTATTATTTCTATCCAATCCAGGATGAGGTAGGCTGAGAAAGTGAGAAAAAAACTTTAGTCCCGAATTTCGTTCGTTCTCGACCCGGGTGAGAAAATTCCAAAAAAAAAAAAAAAGCAAAAAAATTCAAAAAATTAAAAAACATCATTTCGGCTTTATTTTTATCGAAACCGGGATGAGATAAGCCGAGAAAGAGAAAAAAAAAATTTAGTCCCGAATTCCGTTCCTACCTGACACGGGTAAGAAAATTCCAAAAAAAATAGCAAAAAAACCACCCCATTATTATTTCTATCCAAACAAGGATGAGATAGGCCAGGAAAAAGAGAAAAAAAATTTAGTCCCGAATTCCGTTCCTTCCCGACCTGGGTAAGAAAATTCCAAAAAAAAGAACAAAAAAAATTCAAAAAATTAAAAGACAATATTCCAGCATTATTTCTATCGAAACTGGGATGAGATAAGCTGAGAAAGAGGGACCCGGGCAAAAATATTCCAATAGAAATAGAAAAAAAAATACAAAAAATTAAAAAATATCATTCTGTTATTATTTCAACCCAAACCAAGATGAGATAGGCCGAGAAAGAGAAAAAAATATTTTAGTCCCGAATACCATTCCTACCCGACCCGGGCTAGAAAATTCCACAAAAATTGCAAAAAAATTCAAAAAATTAAAAAACATCATTCCGACATTATTTCTATCCAAACTGGGATGAGATTGGCTGAGAAAGAGATAAAAAAAAAAAATTTAGTCCCGAATTCCGCTCCACCCCGACCCGAATTCCCGAAAAAATAGAAAAAAATTCAAGAGATTAAAAAACATCATTCTAGAATTATTTATATCCAATCCGAGATGAGATTGGCAGAGAAAGAGAGAAAAAAATTTTAGTTCCGAATTCCATTCCTACCCAACCCGGTCTAGAATATTCCAAAAAAAATAGCAAAAAAATTCAAGAAGTTAAATAACATCATTCCGGCATTATTTCTATTAAAACCGGGATGAGATAGGCCAAGACAGAGAAAAAAAAAATTTAGTCCTGAATTCCGTTCTTATCCGACCCGGATAAGAAAATTCCAAAAAAAATAGCAAAAAAATTCAAGAAATTAAAAAACATTATTCTGGCATTATTTCTATTAAAACTGGGTTGAGATAGACTGAGAAAGAAAAAAAAAATAGTCCCGAATTCCGTTCCTACCCGACCTGGCTAGAATATTCCTTGAAAAAATAGCAAAAAAATTCAAGAAGTTAAAACACATCATTCCGGTGTTATTTCTATTAGAACCGGGATGAGATAGGCCAAGAAAGAGAAAAAATAAAATAAAATTAGTCCTGAATTCCGTTCTTATCCGACCCAGATAAGAAAATTCCAAAAAACACAGCAAAAAAAGTTCAAGAAATTAAAAAACATCATTCCGGCATTATTTCTATTAAAATCGGGATGAGATAGGCCGAGAAAGAGAAAATAAAAATTTAGTCCCGAATTTCGTTCTTACCCGACCCGGGTAAGAAAATTCCAAAAAAAATAGCAAAAAAATTCAAAAACTAAAAAAAAAATCATTCCGGCTTTATTTCTATCCAAAATAGGGTGAGACAGGCGGAAAAAAAGAGAATAAAATTTTAGTCCCGAATTTCGTTCCTTTCCGTGCAGGGCTAGAAAATTCGAAAAATAATAGCAACAAAATTCAAAAAATTAAAAAACATCATTCCTACGTTATTTCTATCCAAACCAGGATGATATTAGTCAAGAAAAAGAGAAAAAAATTTTAGTCCCGAATTCCGTTCCTACCCGACTAAGGAAAGAAAATACCAAAAAAAATAGCAAAAATGTTCAAAAAATTAAAAAAAAACATCATTCTGTCATTATTTCTATCGAAACCGGTATGAGATAGTCGGAGAAAGAGAGAAAAAAATTTTAGTCCCAAGAAATTAAAAAATATCATTCCAGCATTGTTTCTATCCAAACCGGGATGAGAAAGGCCGAGAAAGATAAAAAAAAAAAAAAAAAAAATCAAGAAATTAAAAAACATCATTCTGGCATTATTTCTATTAATACCGGGTAGGGATAGACTGAGAAAGAAAAAAAAATTTTAGTCCCGAATTCCGTTCCTACCCGACCCGGGCTAGAAAATACCAAAAAAAAAAAAAGCAAAAAATTCTAAAAATTAAAAAACACCATTCCGGCATTATTTCTACCCAAACCGGGATGATATAGGCCGAGAAAGAGAAAAAAAAAATAGTCCCCAATTCCGTTCCTACCCGACCCGGGTAAGAAAATTCCAAAAAAAAATACCAAAAAAATTCTAAAAATTAGAAAACGTAATTCTGTCATTATTTCTACCGAAACTGGGATGAGATAGCCTGAGAAAGAGGGAAAAATTTTAATCCTGAATTTCGTTCCTACCCGACCAGGGTAAGAAAATTCCAAAAAAAATGGCAAAAAATTTCAAAAAATTAAAACACATCATTCCGACATTATTTCAACCCAAAAAGGGGATGAGAGAGGCTGAGAAAGAGAGAAATATTTTTTAGTCCTGAATTCGTTCCTACCCAATCCGCGCAAAAAAATTTCAAAAGAAATAGGAAAAAAATCAGAAAAATTCAAAAACATAATTCCATTGTTATTTCTATCCAAACTGGGATGAGATAGGCCGAGAAAGAGAGAAAAAAATTTTAGTCCCGAATTCGGTTCCTATCCGACCCAGTCTAGAAATTCCAAAAAAAAAATAGCAAAAAAATTAAAAAGAAAATAAAAAACATCATTCCAGCAATATTTCTATCCATACAGGGACGAGATAGGCCGAGAAAGAGAAAAAAAATTTGTACCGAATTCCGTTCCTATCCGTTCCGGGCAAAAAAATTCAAAAAAAAAAATAGCAAAAAAATTCAAAAACAACATTGGCTTTATTTCAATCGAATCTGGCATGAGATAGACCGAGAAAGCGGAAAAAAAAAAAAAAAAAAAAAAAAAAAAAAAAAAAAAAAAAAAAAAATTCCCGAATTTGGTTCCTACCCGACCTGGGCAAGAAAATTAAAAAAAAAAATAGCAAAAAAATTCAGAGAATTAAAAAACATCATTACAGCATTATTTCTATCCAAATCAGGATAATATAGGCGGAGAAAGAGAGAACAAAATTATAGTCCCGAATTCCGTTCCTTCCCGACTTGGGCTAGAAAATTCCGAAAAAATTGCAAAAAAATTAAAGAAATTAAAAAAAAAAATCATTCCGGCATTATTTCTATACGAACCGGGGTGAGATAGGTGGAAAAACAAAGAAAAAAATTTTAGTCCCGAATTCCGTTCCTACCCGACCCGGGTAAGAAAATTCCAAAAAACATAGCAAAAAAATTTATAAAAATTAAAAAACATCATTTCGGCATTATTTCTATCAAAACCAGGATAATATAGGCAGAGAAAGAGAGAACAAAATTATAGTCCCGAATTCCGTTCCTTCCCGACCCGGGCTAGAAAATTTAAAAAAATTTGCAAAAAAAAAAAAAAAAAAAAAAAATCATTCCGGCATTATTTATATCCGAACCGGGGTGAGATAGGTGGAAAAAGAGAGAAAAAAAATTTTAGTCCCGAATTCCGTTCCTACCCGACCCGGGTAAGAAAATTCTAAAAAACATAGCAAAAAAATTATAAAAATTAAAAAATGCCGTTCCGGCATTATTTCTATCGAAACCGGGGATGATATACGCCGAGAAAGAGGGAAATAAATTTAATCCCGAATTCCATTCCTACCCGACCCGAGGAAGAAAATTTCAAAAAAAATAGCAAAAAAATTCAAAAAATTAAAACACATCATTCCGACATTATTTCTATCCAAAAAGGGGATGAGAGAGGCCGAGAAAGGGAGAAAAATATTTTAGTCCCGAATTCGTTCCTACCCAACCCTCGCAAAAAAATTCCAAAAGAAATAGCAAATAAATTCAAAAAATTAAAAAAAATCATTCCCGCTTTATTTCTATCCAAAAACGGGGTGAGATAGGCCGAAAAAAAAAGAGAAAACAATTTTAGACCCAACTTCCGTTCCTACCCGAACCAGGCTAGAAAATTCCAAAAAAAAAAATAGCAAAAAATTTTAACAAGTTTAAAAACATCATTCCGGCATTATTTCTATCAAAACCGGTATGTGATAGGTCGAGAAAGAGAAAAAAAAAAATTTAGTCCCGAATTCCGTTCTGACCTCACTCAGGCTAGAAAATTCCAAAAAAAATAGCAAAAATGTTCAAAAAATTATAAAACATCATTCCGGCATTATTTCTTTCAAAACCGGTATGAGATAGTCCAAGAAAGAGAAAAAAAAATTTTAGTCCCAAGAAATTTAAAAATATCATTCCGGCATTGTTTCTATCCAAACAAGGATGAGATAGGCTTAGAAAGACACAAAAAAAAAAAAAAAAAAAAAAAAAAAAAATTCTAAAAATTCCGTTCCTACCCGACCCGGGCTAGAAAATTCCAAAAAAAAATAGCAAAAAAATTCTAAAAATTAAAAAACATCATCCGGCATTATTTCTATCCAAACCAGGATGAGATAGGCCGAGAAAGAGAAAAATAAAATTTTAGTTCCGAATTCCGTTCCAACCTGACCTGGGTAAGAAAATTCCAAAAAAAAAAAGCAAAAAAATTATAAAAATTAGAAAACGTAATTCCAGCATTATTTCTATCAAAACCAGGATGAGATAGGCCGAGAAAGAGGGAAAAAAACTTAATTCTGAATTCCATTCCTACCCGATTCGGGTAAGAAAATTCCAAAAAAAATAGCAAAAAATTTCAAAAAATTAAAACACATCATTCCGACAATATTTCTATCCAAAAAGGGGATGTGATAGGCAGAGAAAGTAAAAAAAAAAAAAAAAAAAATTGGATAAAAAATATCATTACGGCTTAATTTCTATCCAAACAGGGATGAAATAGGTTGAGAAAGAGAAAAAAAAAATTTAGTCTCGAATTCCGTTCCTACACTACCCCGGCAAGAAAATTCCAAAAAAAAATAGCAAAAAAATTCAAAAACATTTTTCCGGCATTATTTCTATTGAAACCGGGTTGAGATAGACCAAGAAAGAGGGAAAAAAAATTTAGTCCTGAATTCCGTTCCTACCCGAACTGGGCTAAAAAATTCCAAAAAAAATAGCAAAAAAAATCAAGAAATTAAAAACATCATTCCGGCAATATTTCTATCCAAACTGGGATGAGATAGACTTAGAAAGAGAAAAAAAAAATTAGTCCCGAATTCCGTTCCTACCCGACCCGGGCTTGAAAATTCCAAAAAAGAATCACAAAAATATTCAAAAAATTAAAACACATCATTTTGGCATTATTCCCATCCAAACCAGGATTAGATAGGACGAGAAAGAAAAAAAAAAAATTTGTCCCGAATTCTGTTCCTACCCGACCTGTGCAATCAAATCCCAAAAAAAAAATAGCAAAAAAATTAATAAAATTAAAAAACATCATTCCGGCATTATTTAAATCGAAACCGGAATGAGATAAGCCGAGAAAAAGAGAAAAAAAAATTTATTCCAGAATTCGGTTCCGACCCGACTCGGGCAAGAAAATTAAAAAAAAATAGCAAAAAATTTCAAAGAATTAAAAAACATCAATACGGCATTATTTCTATCCAAACCAGGATAATATAGGCGGAGAAGGAGAGAATAAAATTTTAGTCTCGAATTCCGTTCCTTCTCGACCCGGGCTAGAAAATTCCCAAAAATTTAGTAAAAAAATTCCAAAAATTAAAAAAAAAAAAATCATTTCGGAAATTATTTCTATCCAAATCGGGGTGAGATAGGCGGAAAAAGAGAGAAAAAAATTTTAGTCCTAAGTTCCGATCCTACTCGACCTTGGCCAGAAAATTCCAAAAAAAAAAAATAGCGAAAAATCCAAAAAATTAAAAACACCATTCCGGCATTATTTCTATCCAAACAGGGATGAGATAGGCTGAGAAAGAGAGAAAATAATTTTAGTCCCGAATAACGTTCCAACCTGACCCGGGCCAGAAAATTCCCAAAAAATAGCAAAAAAATTCAAAAAATTAAAAAACATCTTTCCGGCATTATTTCTATGGAAACTGGGATGAGATAGGCCGAGAAAGAGAGAAAAAAAATTTAGTCCCGAATTCCGTTCCTACCCAACCCGGGCAAGAAAATTCCAAAAAAAAAAGCAAAAAAATTAAAGAAATTAAAAAACATCATTCCAGTATTGTTTCTATCCAAACCGGGATGAGATAGTCCAAGAAAGAGAGAGAGAAAATTTTAGCCCCGAATTCTTTCGCTACCCGACCCGGGCTAGAAAATTCCAAAAAAAATAGAAAAAATTAAAGAAATTAAAAAAAATCATTCTGGTATTATTTCTATCCAAAAAGGGGATGAGAGTGGCCGAGAAAGAGAAAAAAAATATTTTAGTCCCAAATTCGTTCCTACCCAACCCGGGCAAAAAAATTCCAAAAGAAATAGCAAAAAAATCCTAAAAATTAAAAAACATAATTCCACTATTATTTCTATCGAAATCTAGGCGAGATAGGCTCTCGATGAGAGAAAGCAATTTTTGTCCCGAATTTCGTTCCTTCCCGAGCTGGGCTAGAAAATTCTACAAATAATAGCAACAAAATTCAACAAATTAAAAAACAACATTCCGGCATTATTTCTATCGAAACCGGTATGAGATAGGCCGGGAAAGGGAGAAAAAAATTTTGGTCACGAATTCCGTTCCTACCCGACTCAGGCTAGAAAATTCCAAAAAATAGCAAAAAAGTTCTAAAAATTAAAAAACATCATTCCGGCATTATTTCTATCGAAACCGGTATGAGATAGTCCAAGAAAGAGAAAAAAAAATTTTAGTCCCAAATTCCGTTCCCACCCAACTCAGGCTACAAAATTCCAATGAAAATAGCAAAAATGTTCAAAAAATTAAAAAACATCATTCCGGCATTATGTCTATCCAAACCGGGATGAGATAGGCCAAGAAAGCGAGAAAAAAAAAAAAAAAAAAAAATAGTCCCGTATTCCGTTCCTACCCGACCCGGGTACGAAAATTCCAAAAAAAAAATAGCAAAAAAATTCTAAAAATTAGAAAACGTAATTCCGGCATTATTTCTATCGAAACCGGGATGAGAGAGGACAAGAAATAAAGAAATATATTTTAGTCCTGAATTCGTTCCTACCCAACCCGGGCAAAAAAATTCTAAAATAAATATCAAGAAAATCCAAAAAATTAAAAAACATAATTCCATTATTATTTCTATCCAAACCGGGATGAGATAGGCCAAGAAAGAGAGAAAAAAATGTTAGCCCCGAATTCTGTTCGGACCCGAACTAGGCTAGAAAATTCCAAAAAAAAATAGCAAAAAAATTTAAAAAATTAAAAAACATCATTCCAGCATTATTTTTGTTGATATAGGGATGAGATAGGCTGAGAAAGAGAAAAAAATTTTAGTCCCGAATTCCTTTCCTACCCGACCCAGGCAAGAAAATTCAAGAAAAAATAGCAAAAAAATAAAAATAAAAATTTAAAAACATCATTCCAGCATTATTTCAATCAAAACCAGGATGAGATAGACCGAGAAAGAGAGAAAAAAATTATAGTCTCAAATTCCGTTCCTTCCCGACCCGGACTAGAAAATTCCCAAAAAAATGGCTAAAGAATTCAAAAAAAATCATTCCGACATTATATCTATCCAAACCGGGGTGAGATAGGCGGAAAAAGAGAGAAAAAAATTTTAGTCCCAAATTCTGTTCCTGCCCGTCCCGGGTAAGAAAATTCCTAAAAAAAATATCAAAAAATTTATAAAAATTAAAAAACGTCATTCCAGCATTATTTCTATCGAAACCGGGATGATATAGGCCGAGAAAAAGGGAAATAAATTTAATCCCGAATTTCGTTCCTACCTGACCCGGGTAAGAAAATTCCAAAAAACATAGCAAAAAAATTCAAAAAATTAGAACACATCATTCCGACGTTATTTCAATCCAAAAAGGGGATGAGAGAGGCCAAGAAGGAGAGAAAAATATTTTATTCCCGAATTCGTTCCTACCCAACCTGAGCAAAAAAATTCCAAAAGAAATAGAAAAAAATCAAAAAAAAAAATCAATAAACATAATTCCATTAATATTTCTATCCAAACTGGAATTAGATAGGCTGAGAAAGAGAGAAAAAAAAAAATTTAGTCCCGAATTCCGCACCTACCGGACCCGGGTAAGAAACTTCCAAAAAAATTAGCAAAAAAATTTTAAAAATTTAAAAACGTCATTCCGGCATTATTTCTATCAAAACCAGGATGATATAGGCCAAGAAAGAAGGAAATAAATTTAATCCCGAATTCCGTCCCTACCCAACCTAGGTAAGAAAATTCCAAAAAAAATAGCAAAAAAATTCAAAAAATTAAAAAATGTCATTCCGACAATATTTCTATCCAAAAAGGGGATGAGAGAGGCCGAGAAAGAGAGAAAAATATTTTAGTCCCGAATTCGTTCCTACCCAACCTGGGAAAAAATATTCCAAAAGAAATAGCAAAAAAAGAAAAAAAAGAAAAAAACATAATTCCAATATTATTTCTATCCAAACCGGGATGAGATAGGCCAAGAAAGAGAGAAAAAAAATTTACTCTAGAATTCCATTCCTACCCAACCCTGGCTAGAAAATTAAAAAAAAAATAGCAAAAAAATTCGAAGAATTAAAAATATCATTACGGCATTATTTCTATCCAAACCAAGATAATATAGGTGGCGAAAGAAAGAAAAAAATTGATGTCCCGAATTCCGTTCCAACCCAACTCGGGTAAAAAAATTCAAAAAGAAATAGCAAAAAAATCCAAAAAATTAAAAAACATAATTCCATTATTATTTCTATCCAAAGCGATAGGCCGAGAAAGGGAGATCCTGAATTCGTCCTGAATTCCGATCCTACCCGACCCTGGTAAGAAAATTCCAAAAAAGAAATAGCGAAAAGTTCAAAGAATTTAAAAACATCATTCCAGCATTGTTTCAATTCAAACCGGGCTGAGATAGGCCGAGAAGGAGAAAAAAAAAATTAGTCCCAAATACCGTTCCAACCCGACCTAGGCTAGAAAATTCCAAAAAAATAGCAAAAAAATTCAAAAAATTAAAAAACATCATTCTGACATTATTTCTATCGAAACCGGGATGAGATAGGACGAGAAAGTGAAAAAAAAAAAAAAAAAATTTAGTCCCGAATTCCGTTCCAACCTAACCCGGGCTAGAAAATTCCATAAAAATAGAAAAACATTCAAGAAATTAAAAAAAAAAAACGTCATTCTGGTATTATTTCTACCCAAACCAGGATGAGATAGGCCGAGAAAGAAAAAAAAATCTAGTCCCGAATTCCTTTCCTACCCGACCCGAGCTAGAAAATTCCAAAAAAAAATGGCAAAAATATTCAAGAAATTAAGAAACTTAATTCCAGTATTGTTTCTATCCAAACCGGGATGAGATAGGCCGAGAAAGAGAAACAAAATTTTAGTCCCGAATTCCTTTCCTACCTGACCCGGGCTTGAAAATTCCAAAAAAAATAGAAAAAAATTCAAGAAATTAAAAAACATCATTCCAGCAATATTTCCATCCAAGAAGGGGATGAGAGAGTCCGAGAAAGAGAGAAAAATATTTTAGTTCCGAATTCGTTCCTACCCAACCCGGGCAAAAAAATTCCAAAAGAAATAGTAAAAAAATCCAAAAAATTAAAAAACATAATTCCATTATTATTTCTATCCAAACCGGGATGAAAAAAATTAGACTCGAATTCCGTTCCTACCCAACCCACGCTAGAAAATTCCAAAAAAAATAGCAAAAAAATTTAAAAAATTAAAAAACAACATTCCGACATTATTTCAATTGAAATTGGGATAAGATAGGCCAAGAATGAGAGAAAAAAAATTTATTCCCGAATTCGGTTCCTACTCGACCCGGGTAAGAAAATTTTAAAAAAAAAGCAAAAAAAAAAAAAAAAAATAGAAAACATCATTACGGAATTATTTCTATCAAAACCAGGATAATATAGGTGGAGAAAGAGAGAAAAAAATTTTAGTCCTGAATTCCGTTCCTTCCCAACCCAAGCTAGAAAATTCCCAAAAAAATAGCAAATAAATTCAAAAAATGAAAAAAAAATCATTCCGGCTTTATTTCTATCCAAAATGGGGTGAGATAGGCCGAAAAAAAAAGAGAAAAAAATTTTAGACCCAAATTCCGTTCCTTCACGAGCCGGGCTAGAAAATTCGAAAAATAATAGCAACAAAATTCAAAAAATTAAAAAACATCATTCCGGCATTATTTCTATCCAAACCAGGATGAGATTGGCTAAGAAAAAGAGAAAAAAATTTAGTCTCGAATTCCGTTCCTACCCGATCTAGGCGAGAAAATTCCAAAAAAAAAATAGCAAAAAATTTCAACAAGTTAAAAAACATCATTCCGGCATTATTTCTATCGAAACCGGTATGTGATAGGCCGAGAAAGAGAAAAAAAAAATTTTAGTCCCAAGAAATTAAAAAATATCATTCCGGCATTGTTTCTATCCAAACCGGGATTAGATAGGCTGAGAAAGACAAAAAAAAAAAAAAAAATAGTCCCGAATTCCGTTCCTACCCGACCCGGGCTAGAAAATTCCAAAAAAAAAAAAATAGCAAAAAAATTCAAAAAATTAAAAAACATCAATCCAGCATTATTTCTATCCAAACCGGGATGAGATAGGACGAGAAAGAGAAAAAAAAAAAATTAGTCCCGAATTCCGTTCCTACCCGACCCGGGAAAGAAAATTCCAAAAAAAATATCAAAAAAATTATAAAAATTAGAAAACGTAATTCCGACGTTATTTCTACCGAAACCAGGATGAGATAGGCCAAGAAAGAGGGAAAAAAATTTAATCCTGAATTCCGTTCCTACCTGAACCGGGTAAAAAAATTCCAAAAAAAAATAGCAAAAAATTTCAAAAAATTAAAACACATCATTCCGACATTATTCCTATCCAAAAAGGGGATGTGATAGGCTAAGAAAGTAAAAAGAAAAAAAATTGGATAGAAAATATCATTACGGCTTAATTTCTATCCAAACATGGATGAAATAGGCTGAGAAGGAGAAAAAAAAAATTTAGTCTCGAATTCCGTTCCTACCCTACCCCGGCAAGAAAATTCCAAAAAAAAAATAGCAAAAAAATTCAAAAACATCATTCTGGCATTATTTCTATTCAAACCGGGTTGAGATAGGCCAAGAAAGAAGGAAAAAAAAATATTAGTCCTGAATTCCGTTCCTAACCGAAACAGGCTAGAAAATTCCAAAAAAAATAGCAAAAAAATTCAAGAAATTAAAAACATCATTCCGGCAATATTTCTATCGAAACTGGGATGAGATAGGTTGAGAAAGAGAAAAAAAAAAAATTTAGTCCCGAATTACGTTCCTACCCGACCCGGGCCTGAAAATTCCAAAAAAAGAATCGTAAAAAAATTCAAAATATTAAAACACATCATTCTGGCATTATTCCCATCCAAAGCAGGATTAGATAGGATGAGAAAGAAAAAAAAAAATTTCCCGAATTCGGTCCCTACCTAACCTGGGCAATAAAATTCCAAAAAAAAAAAAATAGCAAAAAATTTGAAAAAATTAAAAAACATCATTCTGGCATTATTTCAATCAAAACCGACATGAGATAAGCCGAGAAAAAGAGAAAAAAAAAATTTATTACCGAATTCGATTCCTACCCCACCCGAGCAAGAAAATTAAAAAAAAAATAGCAAAAATTTTCAAAGAATTAAAAAACATCAATACAGCATTATTTCTATCCAAACCAGGATAATATAGGCGGAGAAGGAGAGAATAAAATTTTAGTCCCGAATTTCGTTCCTTCTCGACCGGGCTAGAAAATTCCCAAAAATATAGCAAAAAAATTCCAAAAATTAAAACAAAAATCATTCCGGAAATTATTTCTATCCAAACCGGGGTGAGATAGGCAGAAAAAGAGAGAAAAAAATTTTAGTCCTGAGTTCCGATCCTACCCGACCCTGGCTAGAAAATTCCAAAAAAAAAAATAGCGAAAAATTCAAAAAACTAAAAAACATTATTCCGGCATTATTTCAATCCAAACTGGGATGAGATTGGTTGAGAAAGAGAGAACCAAATTTTAGTCCCGAATATCGTTCCAACCCGACTCGGGCCAGAAAATTCCAAAAAAATAGCAAAAAAATTCAAAAAATTAAAAAACATCATTCTGGCATTATTTCTATCGAAACCGGGATGAGATAGGCCAAGAAAGAGAAAAAAAAAATTTAGTCTCGAATTTTGTTACTACCCGAACCGGGCTAGAAAATTCCAAAAAGAATTGCAAAAAAATTAAACAAATTAAAAAAAAAAATCATTACGGCTTTATTTTTATCCAAAAAGAGGTGAGATAGGCTGAGAAAGAGAAAAAAAAAATTTAGTCTCGAATTCCGTTCCTATACAACCCGGGTGAGAAAATTAAAAAAAAAATTGCAAAAAAATTCAAAAACATCATTCCAGCATTATTTCTATTGAAACCGGGTTGAGATTGGCCAAGAAAGAGGGAAAAAAATTTTAGTCAAGAATTCCGTTCCAACCCGAACCGGGCAAGAAAATTAAAAAAAAAAAAAAGCAAAAAAATTCAAGAAATTAAAAAAACATCTTTCCAACATTATTTCTATCCGAACCGGGATGAGATAGGCCGAGAAAGGGGGAGAAAAAATTTAGTCTCGAATTTCGTTCCTACCCGTACCAGGCTAGAAAATTCCAAAAAGAATCGAAAAAAAAATTCAAAAAATTAAAACACATCATTACGACATTATTTCTATCCAAACCAGGATAATATGGGTGGAGAAAGAGAGGAAAAAATTATTGTCCCGACTTTCGTTCCTTCCCGACCCGGGCTAGAAAATTCCAAAAAATTAAAAAAAATTATACCGGCATTATTTCTATCCAAATCGGGGTGAGATAGGGGGAAAAAGAGAGAAAAAAATTTTAGTCCCGATTTCCGTTCCTACCTGACCCGGGTAAGAAAATTCTAAAAAACAAAGCCAAAAAATTATAAAAATTAGAAAACGTCATTCTGGCATTATTTCTATCGAAACCGGGATGATATAGGCCGAGAAAGAGGGAAATAAATCTAATTCCGAATTCCGTTCCTACCCGACTTGGGCAAGAAAATTCAAAAAAAAAATAGCAAAAAAATTAAAAAAAAATTAAAAAAACATCATTTCGACATTATTTCTATCCAGAAAGGGGATGAGGGAGGCCGAGAAAGATAGAAATAAATTTTACTCCCGAATTCCGTTCCTACCCTACCAAGGCTAGAATATTCCAAAAAAAATAGCAAAAAAATTCAAGAAGCTAAAAAACACCATTCTTGCATTATTTCTATTAAAACCAGGATGAGATAGGCTAAGAAAGAGAAAAAAAAAAAAAAAAATAGTCCCGAATTCCGTTCTTATCCGACTCGGGTCAGAAAATTCGAAAAAAAATGGCAAAAAAATTCAAGAAATGAAAAAACATCATTCTGGCATTATTTCTATTAAAACCGAGATGAGATAGGCTGAGAAAGAGAAAAAAAAAATTTTGTCCCGAATTCCGTTCCAACCCGGGCAAGAAAACTCCAAAAAAAATTCAAGAAATTAAAAAAAATCATTCCGGCATTATTTCAATTAAAACCGGGATGAGATAGGCGGAGAAAGTGAAACTAAAATTTTAGTCCCAAATTTCGTTCTTACTCGACCTGGGCAAGAAAATTAAAAAAAAAATAGTAAAAAAATTCAAAAATTAAAAAACATCATTCCAGTATTATTTCTATCCAATCCGGGATGAGGTAGGCCAAGAAAGCGAGAAAAAAATTTTAGCCTCGAATTCCGTTCCAACACGACTCGGGTGAGAAAATTCCAAAAAAAAATAGCAAAAAAATTTAAAAAAAATTTAAAAAAATCATTTCGGCATTGTTTCCATCGAAACCGGGATGAGATAGGTCAAGAAAGGGAAAAAAAAATTTAGTCCCGAATTCCGTTCCTACCTGACACGGGTAAGAAAATTCCAAAAAAAAAAAAATTGTAAAAAATTCAAAAAATTGAGAAACATCATTCCATTATTATTTCTATTGAAATCGGGATAAGATAGGACGGGAAGGAGAAAAAAAAAATTTTAGTCCCGAATTCCGTTCCTGCCCGACTGGGTAAGAAAATTAAAAAAAAAATAGCAAAAAAATCCAAAAAATTATAAAATATCATTCTGGCATTATTTCTATTCAAACCGGGATGAGATAGGCCAACAAAGAGAGAAAAAAAATTTTAGACCCGAATTCCGTTCTTACTCGACCTGGGCTAGAAAATTCCAAAAAAAATAGCAAAAACATTCAATAAATTAAAAACATCATTCCGGCATTATTTCTATCCAAAGCGGGATGAGGTAGGCTGACAAAGAGAGAAAAAAATTTTAGTCCTGATTTCCGTTCCAAGAAGACCCGGGCTAGAAAATTTCAAAAAAAAAATAGCAAAAAAATTCAAGAAATTAAAAAACATCATTCCGGCATTATTTCGATTAAAACCGGGATGAGATAGGTTGAGAAAGAGAGAAAAAATTTTAGTCCCGAATTCCGTTCTTACCCGACTTGGGCAAGAAAATTCAAAAAAAAAAAGCAAAAAAATTAAAAAAAATTAAAAAAAAAATCATTTTAGCATTATTTCTATCGAAACCAGGATGAGATAGGCCAAGAAAGAGGGACTCAGGAAAAAATATTCCAAAAGAAATAGCAACAAAATACAAAAAATTAAAAAAACATCATTCTGTTATTATATCAACCCAATCCAGGATGAGATAGATCGTGAAAGAGAAAAATATTTTAGTCCCGAATTCGTTCCTACCCGACCCGGGGGAAAAAAGTCCAAAAGAAACAGCAAAAAAATCCAAAAAATTAAAAAACACCATTTGGGCATTATTTCTATTGAAACCGGGATGAGATAGGCCAGGAAAGTGGGAAAAAAAATTTTGTTCTAAATTCCATTCCTACCCGAACTGGGCTAGAAAATTCCAAAAAAAATAGCAAAAAAATTCAAGAAATTAAAAACATCATTCCGGCAATATTTCTATCCAAATCGGGATAAGATAGGCTGAGAACTAGAAAAAACATTTTAGTTCCGAATTCAGTTCCTACACGACCCAGGCTTGAAAATTCCAAAGAAAATAGCAAAAAAATTCAAGAAATTAAGAAACATCATTCCAGCATTACTTCTATCCGAACCAGGGATAAGATAGGCCGAGAATGTGAAAAAAAAAATTAGTCTCGAATTCCGTTCCTACCTGAGCCGGGCTCGAAAATTCGAAAAGGAATCGCCATTATTCCGGCATTATTTCCATCCAATCCAGGATTAGACAGGCTGAGAAAGAGAAAAAAAAATGTTAGTCCCGAATTCCGTTCCAACCCGACCCGGGCCAGAAAATTAAAAAAGAAATAGCAGAAAAATTCAAAAAATTAAAAAAAAAAATCATTCTGGCATTATTTCTATCCAAACCGGAATTAGATAGATCGAGAAAAAGAAAAAAAAATTAGTCCCGAATTCCGTTCCTACCTGACTCGGGCCATAAAACTCCAAAAAAAAAATAGCAAAAAAATTCAGGAAATTAAAAAACATCATTCCGGCATTATTTCTATCCAAACCGGGATGAGATAGACTGAGAAAGAGAAAAAAAATAATTTAGTCCCGAATACCATTCATACCCGACCCGGGCTAGAGAATTCCAAAAAAATAGCAAAAAAATTCAAAAAACCAAAAAACATTATTCCAGCATTATTTCTATCCAAACCGGGATGAGATTGGCTGAGAAAGAGAGAAAAAAAATTTTATTCTCAAATTCCGTTCTTACCCGACCCGGGTAAGAAAATTCCAAAAAAAATAGCAAATAAATTCAAGATATTAAAAAAAGTCATTCCGGCATTATTTCTATCCAAACCGGGATGAGATAGGCTGAGAAAGAGAGAAAAAAATTTTAGTCCCGAATTCTGTTCCTACACAACCCGGGCTTGAAAATTACAAAAAAAAAATAGCAAAAAAAATTCAAGAAATTAAAAAACATCATTCCAGCATTATTTCTATTCGAACCAGGATGAGATAGGCCGAGAAACAGAGAAAAAAAATTTAGTGTCGAATTCCGTTCCTACCCGACCCAGGCTAGAATATTCGAAAAGGAATCGCAAAAAAATTCAAAAAATTGAAACACATTATTTTGGCATTATTTCCATCCAATCCGGGATTAGATAGGCAGAGAAAGAGAAAAAAAAAATTTAGTCCCGAATTCCGTTCCTACCCAACACAGGTAAGAAAATTCCAAAAAAAAATAGCAAAAAGATTAAAAAACATCACTCCGGCCTTATTTCAATTGAAACCGAGAAGAGATTGGCGAAGAAAGAGGGAAAAAAAATTTTGCCCTGAATTCCGTTCCTACCCGAATCGGGATAGAAAATTAAAAAAAAAAAAAACAGCAAAAAAAAATTAAAGAAATTAAAAACATCAATCCGGCATTATTTCTACCCAAAGTAGGATGAGATAGGCTGAGAAAGAGGGAAAAAAATTTTAGTCCCGAATTCCGTTCCAACCCAACACGGGCTTGAAAATTCCAAAAAAAATAGCAAAAAAATTCAAGAAATTAAAAAACATCATTCCGGAATTATTTCTATCCGAACTGGGATGTGATAGGCCGAGAAAGAAGGAAAAAAAAATTTAGTCTTGAATTCCATTCCTACCAGACCTGGGCTAGAAAATACGAAAACGAATTGCAAAAAAATTTAAAAAATTAAAACACGTTATTCCCGCATTATTACCATCCAATCCGGGATTAGATAGGCCGAGAAAGAGAAAAAAAAATTAGTTCCGAATTTCGTTCCTACCCGACCCGGGCAAGAAAATTCCAAAAAAAATAACAAAAAAATTCAATTAATTAAAAAACATCATTCCGGCATTATTTCTATCCAAACCGGGATGAGATAGGCCGAGAAAAAGAGATAAAAAAATTTAGTTCCAATTTCCGTTCCTACCCGGCTCAGGCTAGAAAATTGCAAAAAAAAAATAGCAAAAAAGTTCAAAAAATTAAAAAACATCATTCCGGCATTATTTCTTTTAAAACCGGGATGAGATAGGCCGAGAAAGAGAGAAAAAAAATTTAGTCCCGAATTCCGTTCCTACCCGACCTGAGCTAGAAAATTCCAAAAAAAATAGCAAAACAATTCAGCAAATTAAAAAATATCATTACGGCTTTATTTCTATCAAAACAGAGATGAGATAGGCTGAGAAAGAGAAAAAAAAAAAATTTAGTCCCGAATTCCTTTCCTACCCGAATCGAGCTGGAAAATTCCAAAAAAAATAGCAAAAAAATTCAATAAATTAAAAACATCATTACGGCATTATTTCTATCTAAAGTGGGATGAGATAGGCTGAGAAAGAGGGAGAGAAATTTTAGTCCCGAATTCCGTTCCTACCCGACCCCGGCTTGAAAATTCCAAAAAAAAAAAGAAAAAAATTTCAAGAAATTAAAAAAAATCATTCCGGTAATATTTCAATCCAAACCGGGATGAAATAGGTTGAGAAAGAGAGAAAATAACTTTAGTTCCGAATTTCGTTCCTACCCGACCCGGGACAGAAAATTCCAAAAAAATAGCAAAAAAGTTCAAAAAATTAGAAAACATCATTCCGGCACTATTTCTATCCAAACTGGGATGAGATAGGCCGAGAAGGAGAAAAAAAAAAAAAAATTAGTCCTGAATTCCGTTCCTACCTGACCTGGACAAGAAAATTCCAAAAAAATTCAAAAAATTAAAAATCATCGTTCCGGCCTTATTTCTATCCAAACCGGGATTAGATAGGCCAAGAAGGAGAAAAAAAAAATTTTAGTCTCGAATATTGTTCCTACCCGACTTGGGATAGAAAATTCCAAAAAAATTAAAAAACATCATTCTGGCATTATTTCTACCGAAACTGGGATGAGATAGGCCAAGAAAGAGAAAAAAAAAATTTAGACCCGAATTCCGTTCCAACCCGACCAGGGCTAGAAAATTCCAAAAAAAATAGAAAAAAATTAAACAAATTAAAAAACATCATTCCGGCATTATTTCTATCCAAACCTTACATAGGCTGAGAAAGAGAGAGAAATATTTTAGTCCCGAATTCCGTTCCTACCCGACTCAGGCTAGAAAATTAAAAAAAAAAAATAGCAAAAAAGTTCAAGAAATTAAAAAAACATCATTCCGGCGTTATTTCTATCCAAACCGGGATGAGATAGGCTGGGACAGAGAAAAAAAAAATTAGTCTCGAATTCCAGTCCTACCCAACCCAGGCAAGAAAAGTCCAAAAAAAATAGCCGAAAAATTCAAAAAATTAAAAAACATCATTCCGGAATTATTTCTATCCAAACCGAGATGAGATAGGCCGAGAAAGAGAGAAAAATTTTAGTCCCGAATTCCGTTCCTACCCGACACGGGCTAGAAAATTCCAAAAAAATAGCAAAAAATTCAAAATCATCATTCCGGGCTTATTTCTATCCAAACCGGGATGAGTTAGGCCAAGAAAGAGAAAAAAAAAAAAAATTAGTCCCAAATACCGTTCGAACTCGACCCGAGCTATAAAATTCCCAAAAAAATTCAAGAAATTAAAAAACATCATTCCGATATTATTTCTATCAAAACCGGGATGAGATTGGCCGAGAAAGAGAGAAAAAAAATTTTAGCCCCGAATTCCGTTCCTACCCGACCCGTGTAAGAAAATTCCAAAAAAAATAGCAAATAAATTCAAGAAATTAAAAAACATCATTCCGGCATTATTTCTATCCAAACCTGGATGAGATAGGCTAAGAAAGAGAGAAAAAAAAAATTAAGTTCCGAATACCATTCTTACCCGACCCGGGCTAGAAAATTCTAAAAAAATAGCAAAAAAAATTGAAAAAATTAAAAAACATCATTCTCGCATTATTTTAATCCAAACCGAAATGAGAATGGCTGAGAAAGTGAGAAAAAAATTTTAGTCCCGAATTCCGTTCCAACACGACCCGGGCTAGAAAATTTCAAAAAAAAATAGCAAAAAAATTCAAGAAATTAAAACACATCATTCCGGCATTATTTCTATTAAAAACGGGATGAGAAAGGTAGAGAAAGGGAAAAAAAAATTTTAGTCCCGAATTCCGTTCTTACTAGACCTAGGCAAGAAATTTCCTAAAAAATAGCAAAAAAATTCAAAAATTAAAAAACATCATTCCGGTATTATTTCTATCCAATCCGGGATGAGGTGGGTAGAGAAAGCGTGAAAAAATTTTAGTCCCGAATTTCGTTCGTACCCAACCCGGGTAAGAGAATTCCAAAAACAAAAATAGCAAAAAAATCCAAGAAATTAAAAAACATCATTCCAGCATTATTTCCATCGAAATCGGGATGAGATAGGCCAAGAAAGAAAAAAAATTTTAATCCCGAATTCCGTTCCTACCTGACACGGGTAAGAAAACTCCAAAAAATAATAGCAAAAAAATTCAAGAAATTAAAAAACATCGTTCCGGCATTATTTCTATTAAAATCGGGATGAGGTAGGCTAAGAAAGAGAGAAAAAAATTTCGTCTCGAATTCCTTTCTTACTCGAACTGGGCAGGAAAATTCCAAAAAAGAAAATAGTAAAAAAATTCAAAAATTAAAAAACATCATTCTGGTATTATTTGTATTAAATCCGGGATGAGGTGGGCCGAGAAAGCGTGAAAAAAATTTTAGACACGAATTCCGTTCCTACCCGACACGGGCGAGAAAATTCCAAAAAAAAAATTAAAAAACACCATTTCGGATTTATTTCCATCGAAACTAGGATGAGATAGGCCGAGAAAGAGAAAAAAAAAAAAAAAATTAGTCCCGAATTCTGTTCCTACCTGACACGGGTAAGAAAATTCCAAAAAAAAAAAAGCAGAAAATTCAAAAAATTGGAAAACATTATTCCATTATTATTTCTATCCAAACCGGGATGAGATAGGCTGGGAAAGAGAAAAAAAAAAAAAATTAGTCCCGTATTCCATTCCTACCCAACCCGGGAGAGAAAATTCCAAAAAAAAAAAAAGCAAAAAAATTCAAAAAATTAAAAATCATTATTTCGGCATTATTTCCACCGAAATCAGGATGAGATAGGCCGACAAAGAGAAATAAAAAATTTAGTCCCGAATTCCGTTCCTACCAGACACGGGTAAGAAAATTCCAAAAAAAAAAAGCAAAAAATTCACAAAATTGAAAAACATCATTCCATTATTATTTCTATCCCAACCGGGATGAGATAGGCCGGGAAAGAGAAAAACAATTGTAGTCCTGAATTCCGTTCGTACCCGACCTGGGTAAGAAAATTAAAAAAAAAAAATAGCAAAAAAATCCAAAATATTACAAAATATTATTCTGGCATTATTTCTATCCAAACCGGGAAGAGATAGGCCGACAAAGAGAGAAAAAAGTTTTAGTCCCGAATTCCGTTCTTACTCGACATGGGGAAGAAAATTCCAAAAAAAATGAAAATTTAAAAAACATCGTTCTGGAATTATTTCAACCCGAACTGGGATGAGGTAGGCCGACAAAGAGAGAAAAAAAGTTTAGTCCCGAATTCCGTTCCTAACCGACCCGGGCAAGAAAATTAAAAAAAAATAGCAAAAATATTCAAGAAATTAAAAAACATTATTTCTATCCAACCCGGGATGACATAGGCTGGGAAAGAGAAAAAAAAAATTTAGTCCAGAATTCCGTTCCTACCCGACCCGAGCAAGAAAATTCCCAAAAAAAAAATAGTAAAAAAATTAAAAAATTAAAAAACATCATTCCGGAATTCTTTCTATCCTAACCGGGATGACATAGGTCGAGAAAGAGAAAAAAAAACAATTTTAGTCCCGAATTCCGTTCTTACCTGACCCGAGCTAGAAAATTAAAAAATATCATTACGGCTTTGTTTCAATCCAAACAGAGATGAGATAGGCTGAGAAAGAAAAAAAAATTATAGTCTCGAATTCCGTTCCAACCCGACTCGGAAAAGAAAATTCCAAAAAAAATAGCAAAAAAATTCAAAACCATCATTCCGGCATTATTTCTATTGAAACCAGGATGAGATAGGCCTACATAGAGGGAAAAAAAATTTAGTCCCGAATTCCGTTCCTACCCGACCCGTACTAGAAAATTCCAAAAAAATAGCAAAAAAATTCAAAAACATCATTCCGGCATTATTTCTATCGAAACCGGGATGAGATTGGCGGAGAAAGAGAGAAAAAAGTTTTATTCCCGAATTCCGTTCCAACCTGATTAGGGCTGGAATATTCCAAAAAAAATAGCAAAAAAATTCAAGAATTTAAAAAACATCATTCTAGCGTTTTTTCTATTAAAACCGGGATGAGATAGGCTAAGAAAGAGGAAAAAAAAAATTTAATCCCAAATTCCGTTCTTATCCGACCCTGGAAGGAAAATTCCAAAAAAAATACAAAAAAATTCAAGAAACTAAAAAACATCATTCCAACATTATTTCTATTAAAACCGGATTGAGATAGGCTAAGAAAGAGAAAAAAAAAAAAAAATTTAGGCCCGAATTCCGTTCCAACCCGACCCAGGCTAGAAAGTTTCAAAAAAAAAAAAGAAAAAAAATTCAAGAAATTAAAAAACATCATTCTGGCAATATTTCTATTAAAACCGGGTTAAGATAGGCTAAGAAAGAGAAAAAAAAATTTAGGCCCGAATTCCATTCTTACTAGACTTGGGCAAGAAAATTCCAAAAAAAATAGCAAAAAAATTCAAAAATTAAAAAACATCATTTCGGTTTTATTTCTATCCAATCCGGGATGAGATAGGCCGAGCAAGCGAGAAAAAGAATTTTGTCCCGAATTCCGTTCCAACCTGACCCTGGCGAGAAAATTCAAGAAAAAAAATAGCAAAGAAATTCGAAAAATTAAAAAACATCATTTCGGCATTATTTCCATCGAAACCGGGATGAGATAGGCTGAGAAAGAGAAAAAAAAAATTTAGTCCTGAATTCTGTTCCTACCTGAAACGGATAAGAAAATTCCAAAAAAAAAATAGCAAAAAATTGAGAAACATAATTCCATTATAATTTCTATCCAAACCGGGATGAGATAGGCTGGGAAAGAGAAAAAAAAAAAATTTCGTCCCGAATTCCGTTCCTACCCAAACGGGTAAGAAAATTAAAAAAAAAAAAAGAGCAAAAAAATCCCAAAAATTATAAAATATCATTCTGGCATTAATTCTATCCAAACCGGGATGAGATTGGCCGACAAAGAGGAAAAAAATTTTAGTTCCGAATTCCGTTGTTACTCGACCTGGGCTAGAAAATTTTAAAAAAAAATAGCAAAAAAATTCAAGGAATTAAAAACATCATTACGGCATTATTTCTATCCAAAGCGGGATGAGGTAGGCTGACAAAGAGAGAGAAATATTTTAGTCCAGAATTCCGTTCCGTCCCGACTCAGGCTAGAAAATTAAAAAAAAAAAAATAGCAAGAAAGTTCAAGAAATTAAAAAATATCATTCCGAAATTATTTCTATCCAAACCGGGATGAGATAGGCTGGGAAAGAGAGAAAACAATTTTAGTCCCGAATTCCGTTCCTACAAAACCTAGGCTTGAAAATTTCAAAAAAAAAATAGCTATAAAATTCAAGAAATTAACAACATCATTCTGGCTTTATTTCTATCCAAATCGAGATGAGATAGGCCGAGAAAGAGAAAAAAAAAAAAATTTAGTCCCGAATTCCGTTCCTACCCGAATCGGGCTAGAAAATTCCAAAAAAATACAAAAAATTAAAAAATATCATTCCGGCCTTATTTCTATCCAAACCGGGATGAGATAGACCGAGAAAGAAAGAATAAATTTTAGTCCCGAATATCGTTCCAACCTGACCCGGGCTAGAAAATTCCAAAAAAAATAGCATAAAAATTCAAGAAATTAAAAAAACATCATTCTGGCTTCATTTTTATTGAAACCGGGTTGAGATAAGTCGAGAAAGAGAAAAAAAAAATTTCGTCCCGAATTCCATTCTAACCCAACCCAGGCCAGAAAATTCCCAAAAAAAATAGAAATAAATTCAAGAAATTAAAAAACATCATTCCGACATTATTTCTATCCAAACTGAGATAAGATAGGCTAGGAAATAGAGAAAAAAATAATTTAGTCCCGAATTCCATTGTTGCCCGACACGGGCTAGAAAATTCCAAAAAAATTCAAAAAATTAAAAATCATCATTCCGGCCTTATTTCTTTCCAAACCAAGATGAGATAGGCCGAGAAAGAGAGAAAAATTTTAGTCCCGAATAACGTTCCAACCCAACTCTGGCTAGAAAATTCCCAAGAAAATAGAAAAAAAATTCAAGAAATTAAAAAATACCATTCCGGCATTATTTCTATCCAAACCGGGATGAGATTGGCCCAGAAAGAGAAAAGAACAAATTTAGTCCCAAACTCCGTTCCTACCCGACCCGGGATAGAAAACTCCAAAAAAAATAGCCAAAAAATTTAATAAATTAAAAAACATCATTCTAGCATTATTTCTATTAAAATTGAGTAGAGATAGGCCAAGAAAGAGGAATAAAAAAAAAAACAAAAAAAAAACAAAAAAACAAAAAACAAAAAACAAATAAACAAAACACAAAAAAAAAAAAAAAAAACAAAACAAAACAAAATTTAGACCCGAATTCCGTTCTTACCCGACCCGGGCAAGAAAATTCCAAAAAAATAGCATAAAAATTCAAGAAATTAAAAAAACATCATTCTGGCTTCATTTTTATCGAAACCGGGTTGAGATAAGTCGAGAAAGAGAAAGAAAAAAATATTCGTCCCAACCCAGGCCAGAAAATTCCCAAAAAAATAGAAATAAATTCAAGAAATTAAAAAAATCATTCCGGCATTATTTCTATCCAAACCGGGATAAGATAGGCTGGGAAATAGAGAAAAAAATAATTTAGTCCCGGGTACCGTTCCTACCCGACCCGGGCTAGAAAATTCCAAAAAAATAGCAAAAAAATTCAAAAAATTAAAACACATCATTCCTGCATTATTTCTATCCAAACCGAGATGAGAACGACTGACAAAGAGAGAAAAAAATTTTAGTCCCGAATTCCGTTCCTACCCGAACCGGGCAAGAAAATTCCAAAAAAAAATAGCGAAAGATTTCAAAAAATTAAAAAACATCATTCCGGCATTATTTCTATCCAAATCGGGATGGGATAGGTCGAGAAAAAGACAAAAAAAATAATAAATAAAAATAAAAATTAGTCCCGAATTCTGTTCCCACCCGACTTGGGCAATAAATTCCAAAAAAATAGCTAAAAAGTTAAAAAAATTTAAAAACATCATTCCGGTATTATTTCTATCCAAATCGGGATGAGATAGGCCGAGAAAGAGAAAAAAAAAAAAATTAGTCCCAAATTCCGTAACTACCCGACTCAGGCAAGAAAATTTATTAAAAAAAAAAAAAAAGTAAAAAAGTTCAAAAAATTAAAAAACATCATTCCGGAATTATTTCTATTAAAACCAGGATGAGATAAGCCGAGAAAGAGAAAAAAAAAAATTTAGCCCCGAATTCCGTTCCTACCTGACCCGGGCAAGAAAATTTCAAAAAAAATAGCAAAAAAATTCAAGAAATTAAAAAACAGCATTCCGGCGTTATTTCTATTAAAACCGGGATGAGATAGGCAGAGAAAGAGAGAAAAAATTTTAGTTCCGAATTTCGTTCTTACCAGACCTAGGCAAGAAAATTCCTTAAAAAATAGCAAGAAAATTCAAAAAATTAAAACACATCATTTCGGCATTATTTCTATCAAAACTGGGATGACATAGGTCGAGAAAAAGATAAAAAAAATTTAGGCCCGAATTCCGTTCCTACCTGACCCGGGCTAGAAATTAAAAAAAATCATTACGAAATTATTTCTATTAAAACTGGGATGAGATAGGCCAAAAAGAGGAAAAACAATAATTTAGTCTCGAATTCCGTTCTTCTCCGACCCAGATAAGAAAACTCCAAAAAAAATAGCAAAAAAAGTCAAGAAATGAAAAAACATCATTCCGGCATTATTTCAATCCAAACCGGGATGAGATAGACCCAGAAAGAGAAAAAAAAAATTTTAGTCCCGAATTCCGTTCCTACTCGACTCGGGTTATGAAATTCCAAAAAAATAGCAAAAAAATTCAAAAAATTAAAAAACATCATTCCGGCCTTATTTCTATCCAAATCGGGATGAGATAGACCGAGAAAGACAGAATATAATTTCAGTCCCGAATACTGTTCCAACCCGACCCGGGCTAGAAAATTCCAAAAAAATAGCATAAAAATTAAAAAAAAATTAAAAAACATCATTCTGGCTTTATTTTTATCAAAACCCGGTTGAGATAAGTCGAGAAAGAGAAAAAAAAATTTTCGTCCCGAATTCTGTTCTAACCCGACCCAGGCCAGAAAATTCCCAACAAAATAGAAACAAATCCAAGAAATTAAAAAACATCATTCCAGCATTATTTCTATCCAAACCGGGATGAGATTGACCGAGAAAGACAAAATAAAATTTTAGTCCCGAATACCTTTCCAACCCGACTCGGGCTAGAAAATTCCAAAAAAATAGCATAAAAATTCAAAAAATTAAAAAACATCATTCTGGCTTTATTTTTATCAAAACTGGGTTGAGATAAGTCGAGAAAGAGGAAAAAAAAAAAAATTCGTCCCGAATTCCGTTCTAACCCGACCCAGGCCAGAAAATTCCCAACAAAATAGAAATAAATCCAAGAAATTAAAAAACATCATTCCAGCATTATTTCTATCCAAACCGGGATGAGATTGGCTGAGAAAGAAAAAAAAAAATTAGTCCCGAATTCAGTACTTACCCGACCCTGGCTAGAAAACTCCAAAAAAAATAGCAAAAAAATTCAAGAGATTAAAAAACATCATTACGGCATTATTTCTATTAAAACCGGGATGAGATACGCTGAGGAAGAGAAAAAAAAAAAATTAGTCCCGATTTCCGTTCTTACCCGACCCGGGTAAGAAAATTCCAAAAAAAATATCAAATAAATTCAAGAAATTAAAAAACACCATTCCGGCATTATTTCTCTTCAAACCGAGATGAGATAGGCCGAGAAAGAGAAAAAAAATTTTAGTCCTGAATACCGTTCCCACCAGACCTGGGCTAGAAAATTCCAAAAAAATTCAAAAAATTAAAAAAATATCATTCTGGCATTATTTCTATCCAAACCGGGATGAGATTGGCTGAGAAAGAGAGAAAAAAATTTTAGTCCCGAATTCAGTACTTACCCGACCCTAGCTAGAAAACTCCAAAAAAAATAGCAAAAAAATTCAAGAAATTAAAAAACATCATTACGGCATTATTTCTATTAAAACCGGGATGAGATACGCTGAGGAAGAGAAAAAAAAAAATTTAGTCCCGATTTCCGTTCTTACCCGACCCGGGTAAGAAAATTCCAAAAAAAATATCAAATAAATTCAAGAAATTAAAAAACACCATTCCGGCATTATTTCTCTTCAAACCGAGATGAGATAGGCCGAGAAAGAGAAAAAAAAATTTAGTCCCGAATACCGTTCCTACCAGACCTGGGCTAGAAAATTCCAAAAAAATTGCAAAAAAATTCAAAAAATTAAAAAACATCGTTCTGGCATTATTTCTATCCAAACCGAGATGAGATTGGCTGAGAAAGAGAGAAAAAAAAAAAATTTAGTCCCGAATTCCGTTCCAACCAAACCCGGGCTAGAATATTCCCAAAAAAAGTAGAAAAAAAATTCAAGAAATTAAAAAACATCATTCCGGCGTAATTTCTATGAAAACCGGGATGAGATACGCCAAGAAAGAGAAAAAGAAAAAATTTTAGTCCCGAATTCCGTTCTTATCCGACCCGGGTAAGAAAATTCAAAAAAGAATAGCAAAAAAATTCAAGAAATTAAAAAACATCATTCCGGCATTATTTCTATCCGAACCGGAATGAGATAAGTCGAGAAAGAGAGAAAAAAAAATTTAGTCTCGAATTCCGTGCCTACACGACCCGGGCTAGATAATTCGAAAAGGAATCGCAACAAAATTCAAAAAATTAAAACACATTATTTCGGTATTATTTCCATCCAATCCGGGATTAAATAGGCCGAGAAAGAGAAAAAAGAATTTTAGTCCCGAATTCCGTTCCTACCCGACCCGGGCAAGAAAATTCCAAAAAAAATAGCACAAAAATTAAAAAATATCATTCCGGCATTATTTTTATTGAAATTGGGATGAGATATGCCAAGAAAAAGGGAAAAAAATTCTAGTCCTGTATTCCCTTCCTACCCGAACCGACCTAGCAAATTCAAATAAAAATAGCAAAAAAATTAAATAAATTAAAAACATCATTCCGACATAATTTCTATCTAAAACAGGATGAGATAGGCTGAGAAAGAGGAAAAAAAATTTTAGTTTCGAATTCCGTTCCTACCCTACCCCGGCAAGAAAATTAAAAAAAAATGGCAAAAAAATTCAAAAACATCATTCTGGCATTATTTCTTTTGAAACCGAGTTGAGATAGGCCAAGAAAGAGGGAAAAAAATTTTAGTCCTGAATTCCATTCCTACCCGAACCGGGCTAGAAAATTCCAAAAAAATAGCAAAAAAATTCAAGAAATTAAAAACATAATTCCGGCAACATTTTTATCCAAACCGGGATGAGATAGGCTGAGAAGGAGAAAAAAAAATTTTTGTCCCGAATTCTGTTCCTACCCTACCCTGGCTTGAAAGCTCCAAAAAAATAATCGCAAAAATATTTAAAAAATTAAAACACATCATTCTGGCATTATTCCTATCCAAACCAGGATTAGATAGGCTGAGAAAGAAAAACAAAAACTTTAGACCCGAATTCGGTTCTTACTCGACCCGGGCAATAAAATTCCAAAAAAAAATAACGAAAAAATTAATAAAATTAAAAAACATCGTTCCGGCATTATTTCAAACGAAACCGGGATGACATAAGCCGAGAAAGAGAGAAAAAAAAAATTTATTCCCGAATTCGGTTCGTACCCAACCCGGGCAATTAAATTAAAAAAAATAGCAAAAAATTTCAAAGAATTAAAAAACATCAATGCGGCATTATTTCTATCCAAACAAAGATAATATAGCCGGAGAAGGAGAGAAAAAAATTTTAGTCCCGAATTCCGTTCCTTCTCGACCCGAGCTAGAAAATTCCAAAAAAATAGCAAAAAAATTCAAAAAACCAAAAAACATTATTCCAGCATTATTTCTATCCAAACCGGGATGAGATTCGCTAAGAAAGAGAGAAAAAAAAAAAATTTAGTCACGAATTCCGTTCTTACCTGATCCGGGTAAGAAAATTCCAAAAAAAATAGCAATTCAAGATATTGAAAAAAATCATTCCGGCATTATTTCTATCCAAACCTGGATGAGATAGGCCGAGAAAGAGAGAAAAAAATTTTATTCCCGAATTCCATTCCTACATGACCCGGGCTCTAAAATTACAAAAAGAAATAGCAAAAAAATTAAAAAACATCATTCCGGCATTATTTCTATTGAAACCGAGATGAGATAGGCCAAGAAAGAGGGGAGAAAAAATTTGTCCTAAATTCCGTTCCTACCAGAACCGGGTAAGAAAATTAAAAAAAAAATAGCAAAACAATTAAAGAAATTAAAAACATCAATCCGGCATTATTTCTATCCAAAGCGGGATGATATAGGCTGAGAAAGAGAAAAAAAAAAAATTTTAGTCCCAAATTCCGTTCCTACCCGACCCGGGCTTGAAAATTCCGAAAAAAATAGCAAAAAATTCAAGAAATTAAAAAACATCATTCCGGTATTATTTCTATCCGAACTAGGATGAGATAGGCCGAGAAAGAAAAAAAAATTTAGTCACGAATTCCGTTCCTACCTGACCTGGGCTAGAAAATTAAAACACATTCTTCCCACATTATTTCCATCCAATCCGGGATTAGATAGGCCGAGAAAGAGAAAAAAAAAATTTAGTCCTGAATTCCGTTTCTACCCAACCCGGGCAAAAAAATTCCAAAAAAAAAATCAAAAAAATTAAAAAAATCATTCCGGCATTATTTCTATCCAAACCAGGATGAGATATGTCGAGAAAGAGAGAGAAAAATTTATTCCCGAATTCCGTTCCTACCCGACCCAAGCCAGAAAATTCCAAAAAAAATAGCAAAAAAATTCAGCAAGTTAAAAAATATCATTACGGCTTTATTTATATCAAAACAGAGATGAGGTAGGCTGAGAAAGAGAGAAAAGAAAATTTTAGTCCCGAATTCCGTTCCCACCCAAATCGGGCAAGAAAATTCCAAAAAAAATAGCAAAAAAATTCAAAAACAGCATTCCAGGCATTATTTCTCTTGAAACCGGGATGAGATAGGCCAAGAAAAAGGGAAAAAAATTTTAGTCCCGAGTTCCGTTCCTAACCGAACCGGGGTAGAAAATTCAAAAAAAATAAAGCAAAAAAAATCAATAAATTAAAAACATCATTACGGCATTATTTCTATCTAAAGTGGGATGAGATTGGCTAAGAAAGAGAGAGAGAAATTTTAGTCCCAAATTCCGTTCCTACCCGACCCGGGCTTGAAAATTCCAAAGAAAATAGCAAAAAAAATCAAGAAATTAAAAAAATTATTCCGGCAATATTTCCATCCAAACCGGGATGAGATAGGCCAAGAAAGAGAAAAAAAAAAAATTTTAGTCCCAAATACTCTTCCTAATCGACCCGGGCTAGAAAATTCCAAAAAAATAGCAAAAACATTCAAAAATTTAAAAAACATCATTATGGCATTATTTCTATCTAAACTGGGATGAGATAGGTTGAAAAAAGAGAAAAAAAAAAAAATTGTCCTGAATTCTGTTCCGACCCGACCCGGGCAATAAGATTCCAAAAAAATAGCAAAAAAGTTTAACAAATTAGAAAACATCATTCCGGCACTATTTCTATCCAAACCCGGCTGAGATAGGCCGAGAAAGAGAAAAAAACAAATTTAGTCTTGAATTCCGTTCCTACCTGACCTGGGCTAGAAAATTAAAAAAAAATAGCAAAAAAATTCAAAAAATTAAAAATCATCATTCCGGCCTTATTTCTATCCAAACCGAGATTAGATAGGCCAAGAAAGAGAGAAAAAAAAAATTTAGTCTCGAAAACCGTTCCTACCCGACCTAGGCTAGTAAATTCCAAAAAAATAGAAAAAAAAAATCAAATGAAATAGGCCGAGAAAGAGAAAAAAAATTTAGTCCCGAATACCATTCCTACCCGACCCGGACTAGAAAATTCCAAAAAAATAGCAATAACATTCAAAAAAATTAAAAAACATCATTCTGGCATTATTTCTATCCAAACCTGGATGAGATAGGCCAAGAAAGAGTGAAAAATATTTTAGTCCCGAGTACCGTTACTACCCGACCCGGGCTAGAAAATTCCAAAAAAATAGTAAAAGAATTCAAAAAATTAAAACACATCATTCCGGCATTATTTCTATCCAAACCGAGATGAGAATGGCTGACAAAGAGAAAAAAATTTTAGTCCCGAATTCCGTTCCAACCCGACCCGTGCTAGAAAATTCCAAAAAAAATAGAAAAAAAATTCAAGAAATTAAAAAACATCATTCCAGCATTATTTCTATCCAAGCCGGGATGAGATTGGCTAAGAAAGAAAAAAAAAATTTAGTTCCGAATTCCGTTCCTACCCCACCCGGGCTAGAATATTCCAAAAAAAATAGCAAAAAAATTGAAGAAATTAAAAACATCATTCCAGAATTATTTCTATTAAAACTGGGATGAGATAGGCCAAGAAAGAGAAAAATAAATAAATAAATTTAGTCCCGAATTCCATTCTTCTCCGACCCAAATAAGAAAATTCCAAAAAAAGTAGCAAAAAAATTCAAGAAATTAAAAAATATCATTCCGGCATTATTTCTATTAAAACTGGGATGAGATAGGCTGAGAAAGAGAAAAAAAAAGTTTTAGTACCGAATTCCGTTCCTACCCGACTCGGTCAAGAAAATTCCCAAAAAAAAATAGCGAAAGAATTCAAAAAATTAAAAAACATCATTCTGGCATTATTTCTATCCAAACCGGGATGAGATAGGACGAGAAAAAGACAAAAATATATATATATATATATATATTCCCGAATCCTGATCCCACCCGACTCGGGCAATAAATTCCAAAAAAATAGCTAAAAAGTTCAAAAAATTAAAAAACATCATTCCAGTATTATTTCTATCCAAACCGGGATGAGATAGGCCAAGAAAGAGAATAAAAAAAAATTTAGTCCCAAATTCCATAACAATCCGACTCAGGCAAGAAAATTTACAAAAAAAAAAAAAAAAGCAAAAGAGTTCAAAAAATTAAAAAACATCATTCCGGCATTATTTCTGTTAAAACCGGGATGAGATAAGCCGAGAAAGAGAAAAAAAAAAATTTAGCCCCGAATTCCGTTCCTACCTGACTCGGGCAAGAAATTTTCAAAAAAAATAGCAAAAAAATTAAAGAAATTAAAAAACAGCATTCCGGCATTATTTCTATTAAAACCGGGATGAGATAGGCAGAGAAAGAGAAAAAAATTTAGTCCCGAATTTCGTTCTTAGCAGACCTAGGCAAGAAATTTCCTTAAAAAATAGCAAAAAAATTCAAAAAATTAAAACACATCATTTCGGCATTATTTCTATCAAAACCGAGATGACATAGGTCGAGAAAAAGATAAAACAAATTTAGTCCCCAATTCCGTTCCTACCTGACCCGGGCTAGAAATTAAAAAAAAAATCATTACGGAATTATTTCTATTAAAACTGGGATAAGATAGGCCAAGAAAGAGGAAAAAAATATTTAGTCTCGAATTCCGTTCACTCCGACTCGGATAAGAAAACTCCAAACAAAATAACAAAAAAATTCAAGAAATTAAAAAACATCATTCTGGCATTATTTCTATCCAAACCGGGATGAGATAGGTCGAGAAAGAGAAAAAAAAAAATTTTAGTCCCGAATTCCGTTCCTACCAGACTCGGGCTATGAAATTCCAAAAAAATTCAAAAAATTTAAAAACATCGTTCCGGCCTTATTTCTATCCAAATCGGGATGAGATAAATCGAGAAAGACAGAATAAAATTTTAGTCCCGAATACCGTTCCAACCCGACCCGGGCTAGAAAATTCCAAAAAAGTAGCATAAAAATTCAAAAAAATTAAAAAACATCATTTTGGCTTTATTTTTATCAAAACCTGGTTGAGATAAGTCGAGAAAGAGAAAAAAAAATTTCGTACCGAATTCCGTTCTAACCCGACCCAGGCCAGAAAATTCCCAACAAAATAGAAATAAATCCAAGAAATTAAAAAAACATCATTCCAGCATTATTTCTATCCAAACCGGGATGAGATTGGCTGAGAAAGAGAAAAAAAAAAAATTTAGTCCCGAATTCAGTATTTACCCGACCCTGGCTAGAAAACTCCAAAAAAAATACCAAAAAAATTCAAGAAATTAAAAAACATCATTACTACATTATTTCTATTAAAACCGGGATGAGATAGGCTGAGGAGGAGAAAAAAAAAATTTAGTCCCGATTTCCGTTCTTACCTGACCTGGGTAAGAAAATTCCAAAAAAAATGTCAAATAAATTCAAGAAATTAAAAAACGCCATTCCGGCATTATTTCTATTCAAACCTGGATGAGATAGGCCGAGAAAGAGAAAAACAAATCTAGTCCTAAATACCGTTCCTACCAGACCTGGGCTAGAAAATTCCAAAAAAATTCAAAAAATTAAAAAACATCGTTTCGGCAATATTTCTATCCAAACCGAGATGAGATTGGCTGAGAAAGAGAGAAAAAAAAAATTTAGTCCCGAATTCCGTTCCAACCAGACCCGGGCTAGAATATTCCCAAAAAAAATAGAAAAAAATTCAAGAAGTTAAAAAACATCATTCCGGCGTAATTTCTATGAAAACCGGGATGAGATAGGCCAAGAAAGAGAAAAAGAAAAAAATTTAGTCCCGACTTCCGTTCTTATCCGACCCGAGTAAGAAAATTCCAAAAAGAATAGAAAAAAATTCAAGAAATTAAAAAACATCATTCCGGCATTATTTCTATCCAAAGAGGGATGAGGTAGGCTGAGAAACAGTGAAAACAATTTTAGTTCCAAATTCCGTTCCTACACGACCTGGACTTGGAAATTCCAAAAAAAATAGCAAAAAAATTCAAGAAATTAAATAACATCATTCCGGCATTATTTCTATCCGAACCGGAATGAGATAAGCCGAGAAAGAGAGAAAAAAAATTTAGTCTCGAATTTCGTGCCTACCGACCCAGGCTAGAAAATTCGAAAAGGAATCGCAACAAAATTCAAAAAATTAAAACACATTATTTCGGCATTATTTCCATCCAAACCGGGATTAAATAGGCCGAGAAAGAGAAAAAAGAATTTTAGTCCCGAATTCCGTTCCTACCCGACCCGGGCAAGAAAATTCCAAAAAAAATAGCACAAAAATTCAAAAATATCATTCCAGCATTATTTTTATTGAAACCGGGATGAGATATGCCAAGAAAGAGGGAAAAAAAATTCTAGTCCTGTATTCCATTCCTACCCGAACCGGCCTAGAAAATTCAAATAAAAATAGCAAAAAATTTAAAGAAATTAAAAACATCATTCCGGCATTATTTCTATCTAAAACGAGATGAGATAGGCTGAGAAAGAGGAAAAAAAAATTTAGTCTCGAATTCCGTTCCTATCCTACCCCGGCAAGAAAATTAAAAAAAAATAGCAAAAAAATTAAAAAACATCATTCCGGCATAATTTCTTTTGAAACCGGGTTGAGATAGGCCAAGAAAGAGGGAAAAAAATTTTAGTCCTGAATTCCATTCCTGCCCGAACCGGGCTAAAAAATTCCAAAAAAAAATTCAAGAAATTAAAAACATAATTCCGGCAACATTTTTATCCAAACCGGGATGAGATAGGCTGAGAAGGAGGAAAAAAAAAAATTTAGTCCCGAATTTTGTTCCTACCCTACTCGGGCTTGAAAGCTCCAAAAAAAGAATCGCAAAAATATTCAAACAATTAAAACACATCATTCTGGCATTATTCCCATCCAAACCAAGATTAGATAGGCTGAGAAAGAAAAACAAAAACTTTAGACCCGAATTCGATTCCTACTCGACCCGGGCAATAAAATTCCAAAAAAATTAATAAAATTAAAAAAACATCATTCCGGCATTATTTAAAACGAAACCAGGATGACATAAGCCGAGAAACAGAGAAAAAAAAAATTTATTCCCGAATTCGGTTCGTACCCGACCCGGGCAAGAAAATTAAAAAAAATAGCAAAAATTTTCAAAGAATTAAAAAACATCAATGCGGCATTATTTCTATCCAAACAAAGATAATATAGCCGGAGAAGGAGAGAAAAAATTTTTAGTCCCGAATTTCGTTCCTTCTCGACACGAGCTAGAAAATTCCAAAAACATAGCAAAAAAATTCAAAAAACCAAAAAACATTATTCCAGCATTATTTCTATCCAAACCGGGATGAGATTGGCTAAGAAAGAGAGAAAAAAAAAAATATTTTTAGTCATGAATTCCATTCTTACCCGACCCGGGTAAGAAAATTCCAAAAAAAATAGCAATTCAAGATATTAAAAAAATCATTCTGGCATTATTTCTATCCAAACCTGGATGAGATAGGCCGAGAAAGAGAGAAAAAAATTTTAGTCCCGAATTCTGTTCCTACACGACCCGGGCTCGAAAATTACAAAAAAAAATAGCAAAAAAATTCAAAAACATCATTCCGGCATTATTTCTATTGAAACCGAGATGAGATAGGCCAAGAAAGAGGGAAAAAAAATTTGTCCTGAATTTCGTTCCGACCCGAACCGTGCAAGAAAATTCAAAAAAAATAGCAAAACAATTAAAGAAATTAAAAACATCAATCTGGCATTATTTCTATCCAAAGCGGGATGAGATAGGCTGAGAAAGAAAAAAAAAATTTAGTCCCAAATTCCGTTCCTACCCGACCCGGGCTTGAAAATTCCAAAAAAAATAGCAAAAAAATTCAAGAAATTAAAAAACATTATTCCGGTATTATTTCTATCCGAACTGGGATGAGATAGGCCGAGAAAGAGAGAAAAAAATTTAGTCTCAAATTTCGTTCCTACCCGACCTCGGCTAGAAAATTCGAAAAGGAATCGCAAAAAAATTCAAAAAATTAAAACACATTATTCCCGCATTATTTCCATCCAATCCGGGATTAGATAGGCCGAGAAAGAGAAAAAAAAATTAGTCCTGAATTCCGTTTCTAGCCGACCCGGGCAAAAAAATTCCAAAAAAAAAATCAAAAAAATTAAAAAACATCATTCCGGCATTATTTCTATCCAAACCAGGATGCGATATGTCGAGAAAGAGAGAAAAATTTATTCCTGAATTTCGTTCCAACCCAACCCGAGCCAAAAAATTCCAAAAAAATAGCGAAAAAGTTCAGCAAATTAAAAAATATTATTACGGCTTTATTTCTATCAAAACAAAGAGGAGGTAGGCTGAGAAAGAGAAAAAAAAAAAAATTTTGTCCCGAATTCCGTTCCTACCCAAATCGGGCAAGAAAATTCCAAAAAAAAATAGCAAAAAAATTCAAAAACAGCATTCCAAGCATTATTTCTCTTGAAACCAGGATGAGATAGGCCAAGAAAGAGGGAAAAAAATTTTATTCCCGAATTCCGTTCCTGACCGAACCAGTGTAGAAAATTAAAAAAAAAATAGCAAAAAAATTCAATAAATTAAAAACATCGTTACGGCATTATTTCTATCTAAAGTGGGATGAGATAGGCTAAGAAAGAGAGAGAAATTTTAGTCCTGAATTTCGTTCCTACCCAACCTGGGCCTGAAAATTCCAAAGAAATTACGCAAAAAAAATCAAGAAATTAAAAAAATCATTCCGGCAATATTTCCATCCAAACCGGGATGAGATAGGCCGAGAAAGAGAAAAAAAAATTTTAGTCGTGAATACCCTTCCTAATCGAATTGGGCTAGAAAATTCCAAAAAAAATAGCAAAAAAATTCAAAAAATTAAAAAACTTCATTACGGCAATATTAAAATCCAAACTAGGATGAGATTGGTTGAAAAAAGAGAAAAAAAAATTTTTGTCCCGAATTCCGTTCCGACCCAACCCGGGCAATAAGATTCCAAAAGAGTAGCAAAAAAGTTCAAAAAATTAGAAAACATCATTCTGGCACTATTTCTATCCAAACCCGGCTGAGATAGGCCGAGAAAGAAAAAAAAAAATTTAGTCCTGAATTCCGTTCCTACCCGACCGGGGCTAGAAAATTCGAAAAAAATAGCAAAAAAATTCAACAAATTAAAAATCATTATTCCGGCCTTATTTCTATCCAAACCGAGATTAGATAGGCCAAGAAAGAGAGAAAAAAAAATTTTAGTCTCGAAAACCGTTCCTACCCGACCCGAGCTAGTAAATTCCAAAAAAATAGAAAAAAAAAATCAAATGAAATAGGCCGAGAAAGAGGAAAAAAAAAATTTAGTCCCGAATACCGTTCCTACCCAACCCGGGCTAGAAAATTCCAAAAAAATAGCAATAACATTCAAAAAAATTAAAAAACATCATTCTGGCATTATTTCTATCCAAACTGGGGTGAGATTGGCTGAGAAAGAGAGAAAAAAAAAATTAGTCCCGAATTCCGTTCCAACCCGACCCAGGCTGGAAAATTCCCAAAAAAATAGAAAAAAAATTCAAGAAATTAAAAAACATCATTCCGGAAATATTTCAATCCAAACCGGGATGAGATTGGCTGCGAAAGCGAGAAAAAAATTTTAGTCCCGAATTCCGTTCCTACCCGACCCGGGCTAGAATATTCCAAAAAAAATAGCAAAAAAATTCAAGAAATTAAAAAACATCATTCCAGCATTATTTATATTAAAACTGGGATGAGATAGGCCAAAAAAAAAAAAATATTTGTCCCGAATTCCATTCTTATCCGACCCGGGATGAGATAGGCCGAGAAAGGGAGAAAACAATTTTAGTCCCGAATTCCGTTCTTACTCGACCTGGGCAAGAAAATTCCAAACAAAATAGCAAAAAATAAAAACCATCATTCTGGTATTATTTCTATCCAATCCAGGATGAGGTAGATCGAGAAAGCGAGAAAAAAATTTCAGTCCCGAATTCTGTTCCAACTTGACCCGGGCGAGAAAATTCAAAAAAAAAATAGCAAAAATATTCAAAAAATTAAAAATCATCATTCCAGCCATTTTTCTATCCAAACCAGGATCAGATAGGCGAAGAAAGAGAGAAAAAAATTTATGTCCCGAATTCCATTCCTACCCGACCTAGGCTAGAAAATTCCAAAAAAATAGCAAAAAATTTCCGACATTATTTCTATCCAAATTGGAATGAGATAGGCTAAGAAAGAGAAAAAAAAAAAAAATAGTCCCGAATATCGTACCTACCCGAACCGGGATGGAATATTCCAAAAGAAATAGCAAAAAAATCCAAAATATTAAAAAACATCATTCCGACATTATTTCTATCCAAACCGAGATGAGAATGGCAGAGAAAGAGAAAAAAAAAATTTAGTCCCGAATTCTGTTCCAACACGACCCAGGCTAGAAAATTCCCAAAAAAAAAGAAAAAACTTCAAGAAATTAAAAAACATCATTCCGGCATTATTTCTATCCAAACCGGGATGGGATTGGCTGAGAAAGAGAAAAAAAAAAAATTTAGACCCGAATTCCGTTCCTACCCGACCCAGGCTAGAAAACTCCAAAAAAAAAATAGCAAAAAAATTCATGAAATTAAAAAACATCATTCCGGCATTATTTCTATCCAAACAGAGATGAGAATGGCAGAGAAAGAGAAAAAAAAATTTAGTCCCGAATTTGGTTCCAACCCGACCCAGGCTAGAGAATTCCCAAAAAAATAGAAAAAAATTCAAGAAATTAAAAAACATCATTCCAGCATTATTTCTATCCAAACCGGGATGGGATTGGTTGAGAAAGAGAAAAAAAGAAAAAAAAAATTTAGTCCCGAATTTCGTTCCTACCCGACCCAGGCTAGAAAACTCCAAAAAAAAATAGCAAAAAAATTCATGAAATTAAAAAACATCATTCCGGCATTATTTCTATTAAAACCGGGATGAGGTAGGCTGAGATAGAGAGAAAAAATTTTATTCCTGAATTCCGTTCTTCCTCGACCAGGGCATGAAAATTTCAAAGAAAAAAAGAGAAAAATTCAAGAAATTAAAAACATCATTCTGGCATTATTTCTATTCAAAGCGGGATGAGGTAGGCTGAGAAAGAGAGAAAACAAATTTAGTCCAGAATTTCGTTCCTACACGACCCGGGCTTGAAAATTTCAAAAAAAAAAAGCAAAAAATTCAAGAAATTGAGAAACATCATTCCGGCATTATTTCTATTAAAACCGGGATGAGATAGGCCAAGAAAGAGAAAAAAAAAAATTAGCCCCGAATTCCATTCTTACCCGACCCGGGCAAGAAAATTCCAAAAAAAATAGCAAAAAAATTCAACAAAAAACATCATTCTGACATTATTTCTATTAAAACCGGGATGAGATAGGCTGAGATAGAGAGAAAAAATTTTGTCCCGAATTCCGTTCTTAATCGACCTGGGCATGAAAATTCCAAAAAAAATAGCAAAAAAATTCAAAAATTAAAAAACATCATTCTGGGATGAGGTGGGCCAAGAAAGCGTGAAAAAAATTTTAATTTCGTTCCTACCTGACCCGGGCTAGAATATTCCAAAAGAAATACCAAAAAAATCCAAAAAATTAAAAAAACATCATTCCGGCATTATTTATATCCAAACCGGGATGATATTGGCTGAGAAAAAGAGAAAAAAATTTCAGTCCAAAATTCCGTTCCTACCCGTCCCGGGCAAGGAAATTTCAAAAAATTAGCAAAAAAATTCAAGAAATTAAAAAACATCATTCCAGCATTATTTCTATTAAAACCGGGATGAGAGACGTCGAGAAAGAGAGAAAAAAATTTGGTCCTGAATTTCGTTCTTACTCGACCTGGGCAATAAAATTCCAAAAAAAAATAGCAAAAAAATTAAAAAAATTAAAAAACATCATTCCGGTATTATTTCTATCCAATCTGGGATGAGGTGGGCCCAGAAAGCGTTAAAAAAATTTTAGTCCCGAATTCCGTTCCTACCCGGCCCAGGCTAGAAAACTCCAAAAAAAAAAGCAAAAAAATTCATGAAATTAAAAAACATCATTCCAGCATTATTTCTATCCAAACCGAGATGAGAATGGCAGAGAAAGAGAAAAAAAAATTTAGTCCCGAATTTGGTTCCAACCCAACCCAGGCTAGAGAATTCCCAAAAAAATAGAAAAAAATTCAAGAAATTAAAAAACATCATTCCAGCATTATTTCTATCCAAACCGGGATGGGATTGGCTGAGAAAGAAAAAAAAAATATTTAGTCCCGAATTTCGTTCCTACCCGACCCAGGCTAGAAAACTCCAAAAAAAAATAGCAAAAAAATTCATGAAATTAAAAAAACATCATTCCGGCATTATTTCTATTAAAACCGGGATGAGGTAGGCTGAGATAGAGAGAAAAAATTTTAGTCCTAAATTCCGTTCTTCCTCGACCAGGGCATGAAAATTTCAAAGAAAAAAAAATAGAAAAATTCAAGAAATTAAAAACATCATTCCGGCATTATTTCTATTCAAAGCGGGATGAGGTAGGCTGAGAAAGAGAGAAAACAAATTTAGTCCCGAATTCCGTTCCTACACGACCCAAGCTTGAAAATTTCAAAAAAAATAGCAAAAAATTCAAGAAATTGAGAAACATCATTCCGGCATTATTTCTATTAAAACCGGGATGAGATATGCCAAGAAAGAGAAAAAAAAAAATTAGTCCCGAATTCCATTCTTACTCGACCCGGGCTAGAAAATTCCAAAAAAAATAGCAAAAAAATTCAACAAAAAACATCATTCCGACATTATTTCTATTAAAACCGGGATGAGATAGGCTGAGATAGAGAGAAAAAATTTTAGTCCCGAATTCCGTTCTTAATCCACCTGGGCATGAAAATTCCTAAAAAAATAGCAAAAAAATTCAAAAATTAAAAAACATCATTCCGGGATGAGGTGGGCCAAGAAAGCGTGAAAAAAATTTTAATTCCATTCCTACCTGACCCGGGCTAGAATATTCCAAAAGAAATACCAAAAAAATCCAAAAAATTAAAAAACATCATTCCGGCATTATTTCTATCCAAACCGGGATGATACTGGCTGAGAAAAAGATAAAAAAATTTCAGTCCAGAATTCCGTTCCTACCCATCCCAGGCAAGGAAATTTCAAAAAATTAGCAAAAAAATTCAAGAAATTAAAAACATCATTCCAGCATTATTTCTATTAAAACCGGGATGAGAGACGCCGAGAAAGAGAGAAAAAATTTTGGTCCTGAATTTCGTTCTTACTCGACCTGGGCAATAAAATTCCAAAAAAAATAGCAAAAAAATTCAAAAATTAAAAAACATCATTCCGGTATTATTTCTATCCAATCTGGGATGAGGTGGGCCCAGAAAGCGTTAAAAAAAATTTGGTCCCGAATTCCGTTTCTACCCGACCTAGGCTAGAAAACTCCAAAAAAAAAATAGCAAAAAAATTCATGAAATTAAAAAACATCATTCCGGCATTATTTCTATCCAAACTGAGATGAGAATGGCAGAGAAAGAGAAAAAAAAATTTAGTCCCGAATTCCGTTCCAACCCGACCCAGGCTAGAAAATTCCCAAAAAAATAGAAAAAAATTCAAGAAATTAAAAAACATCATTCCGACATTATTTTTATCCAAACCGGGATGGGATTGGTTGAGAAAGAGAAAAAAAAAAAATTTAGTCCCGAATTCCGTTCCTACCCGACCCAGGCTAGAAAACTCCAAAAAAAAAAAATAGCAAACAAAATTCATGAAATTAAAAAACATCATTCTGGCATTATTTCTATTAAAACCGGGATGAGGTAGGCTGAGATAGAGAGAAAAAATTTTAGTCCCGAATTCTGTTCTTCCTCAACCCGGGCATGAAAATTTAAAAAAAAAAAAAAAGAGAAAAAAATTCAAGAAATTAAAAACATCATTCCGGCATTATTTCTATTCAAAGCGGGATGAGGTAGGCTGAGAAAGAGAGAAAACAAATTTAGTCCCGAATTCCGTTCCTACACAACCCGGGCTTGAAAATTTCAAAAAAAATAGCAAAAAATTCAAGAAATTGAGAAACATCATTCCGACATTATTTCTATTAAAACCGGGATGAGATAGGTCAAGAAAGAGAAAAAAAAAAATAGTCCCGAATTCAATTCTTACCCGACCCGGGCTAGAAAATTCCAAAAAAAATAGCAAAAAAATTCAACAAAAAACATCATTTCGACATTATTTCTATTAAAACCGGGATGAGATAGGCTGAGATAGAGAGAAAAAATTTGAGTCCCGAATTCCGTTCTAAGTCAACCTGGGCATGAATATTCCAAAAAAAATAGCAAAAAAATTAAAAATTAAAAAACAACATTCCGGTATTATTTCTATCCAATCTGGGATGAGGTGGGCCAAGAAAGCATGAAAAATTTTTTAATTCCGTTCCTACCCGTCCCGGGCTAGAATATTCCAAAAGAAATAGCAAAAAAATCCAAAAAATCAAAAAACATCATTCCGGCATTATTTCTATCCAAACCGGGATGATATTGGCTGAGAAAAAGATTTCAGTCTTGAATTCCGTGCCTACCCGTCCCAGGCAAGGAAATTTCAAAAAATTATCAAAAAAATTCAAGAAATTAAAAAACATCATTCTGGCATTATTTCTACTAAAACCGGGATGAGATACGCCGAGAAAAAGAGAAAAAAAATTTGGTCCTGAATTTCGTTCTTACTCGACCTAGGCAATAAAATTCCAAAAAAAATAGCAAAAAAATTCGAAAATTAAAAAACATCATTCCGGAATTATTTCTATCAAATCTGGGATGAGGTGGGCCAAGAAAGCGTTAAAAAAATTTTAGTCCCGAATTCCGTTCCTACCCGACCCGGGCAAGAAAATTCCAAAAAAAAAAACAGCAAAAAAATTTAAAAAACTAAAAAAAAAAAACATTTCAGCATTATTTCCATCGAAACGGGGATGAGATAGGCCGAGAAAGAGGAAAAAAAAAATTTAGTCCCGAATTCCGTTTCTACCTAACACGGGTAAGAAAATTCCAAAAGAAAAAGAAAAAAATTCAAAATTTTGAAAAACATCATTCCATTATTATTTCTATCAAAACCCGGATGAGATAGGATGAGAAAGAGAGAAAAAAAAAATTAGTTCCGAATTCTGTTCCTACCCGACCTGGGTTAGAAAATTCCAAAAAAATGGCGAAAAAATTCAAAAAACTAAAAATCACCATTCCAACCTTATTTCTATCCAAACCAGGATTATATAGGCCAAGAAAGAGGGAGAAAAAAATTTAGTCCCGAATTCCGTTCTTACCCGACCCAGGCTTGAAAATTCCAAAAAAAATAGCAAAAAAATTCAAGAAAAAACATCATTCCAACATTATTTCTATTAAAACCGGGATGAGATAGACTGAGATAGAGAGAAAAAATTTTAGTCCCGAATTCTGTTCTTAGTCGACCTGGGCATGAAAATTCCAAAAAAAAAGCAAAAAAATTCAAAAATTAAAAAACATCATTCCGGTATTATTTCTATCCAATCTGGGATGAGGTGGGCCGAGAAAGCGTGAAAAAAATTTTAATTCCGTTTCTACCCAACCCGGGCTAGAATTTTCCAAAAGAAATAGCAAAAAAATACAAAAAATTAAAAAAAAAATCATTCCGGCATTTTTTCTATCCAAACCGGGATGAGATTGGCTGAGAAAAAGAGAAAAAAATTTCAGTCCCGAATTCCGATTCTACTCAACCCGGGCTGGAAAATTTAAAAAACAAATAGCAAAAAAATTCAAGAAATTAAAAAACATTTTTCCGGCATTATTTCTATTAAAACCGGGATGAGATATGCCGAGAAAGAGAGAAAAAATTTTGGTCCCGAATTCCGTTCTTACTCGACCTGGGCAAGAAAATTCCAAAAAAAAATAGCAAAAAAAATTCAAAAATTAAAAAACATCATTCCGGTATTATTTCAATCCAATCTGGGATGAGGTGGGCCAAGAAAGCGTTAAAAACATTTTAGTCCCGAATTCCATTCCTACCCGACCCGTGCGAGAAAATTCCAAAAAAATTAGAAAAAAATTCAAGAAATTAAAAAAAATCATTCCAGCATTATTTCTATCCAGACCGGGATGAGATAGTCTAAGAAAGAGAGAAAAAAAAAATTTAGTCACGAATTTTGTTCCTAACTGAAACGGGTAAGAAAATTCCAAAACAAAATAGCAAAAAATTCAAAAACATCATTCCATTATTATTTCTATCCAAACTGAAATGAGATAGGCCGAGAAAGATAAAAAAAAAAAAAATTTTGTCCCGAATTCCGTTCCTACCTGAAATGGGTAAGAAAATTCCAAAAAAAATAGCAAAAATTTCAAAAAATTGAAAAACATCATTCCATTATTATTTCTATCCAAACCGGAATGAGATTGGCCGAGAAAGAGACAAAAAAAAAAATTAGTCCTGAAAAAATTCCAAAAAAAATAGCAAAAAAATTCAACAAATTAAGGAACATCATTCCGGAATTATTTCTATCCAAACCAGGATGAGATAGGCCGAGAAAGAGAGAAAAATATTAGTCCCGAATTCCGTTCCTACCCGACACGGGTTAGAAAATAGCAAAAAAATTCAGAAAATTAAAAATCATCATTCCGGCCTTATTTCTATCCAATCCGGGATGAGATAGGCTGAGAAAGAGAGAAAAAAAAAATTTAGTCCCGTATACCGTTCCAACCCGACCCGGGCTAGAAAATTTCCAAAAAAGTAGAAAAAAATTTAAGAAATTAGAAAACATCATTCTGGCATTATTTCTATCCAAATCGGGATGAGATTGGCCGAGAAAGAGAAAAAAAAAAAATTTACTCCCGAATTCCGTTCCTACCCGACCCGGGCCAGAAAACTCCAAAAAAAGTAGCAAAAAAATTCAAGAAATTCAAAAACATTATTCCGGCATTATTTCTATTAAAACCGGGATGAGAAAGGCCGAGGAAGAGAAAAAAAAAAAAAAAATTTAGACCCGAATTCCGTTCTTACCTGACCAGGGTAACAAAATTCCAAAAAAAATAGCATATAAATTCAAGAAATTAAAAAACATCATTCCGGCATTATTTCTAACCAAACCTGGATGAGATAGGCTGTGAAAGAGAGAAAAATATTTTACTCCCGAAAACCGTCCCCACCCGACCCGAGCTAGAAAATTCCAAAAAAAAATAGCAAAAAAACTCATAAAATTAAAAAACATCATTCCTGCGTTATTACTATCCAAATCGAGATGGGATGGCTGAGAAAGAAAAAAAAAAATTAGTTCTGAATTCCGTTCCAACACGACCCAGGCTAGAAAAGTCCCAAAAAATATAGAAAAAAATTCAAGAAATTAAAAAACATCATTCCGGCATTATTTCTATCCAAATTGGGATGAGATTGGCTGAGAAAAAGGGAAAAAAATTTCAGTCCCGAATTCCGTTCCAACCCGACCCGGGCTAGAAAATTTTAAAAAAAATATTGCAAAAAAAATCAAGAAATTAAAAAACATCATTTCGGCATTATTTCTATTAAAACCGGGATGGGATACGCGAGAAAGAGAGAAAAAATTTTAGCCCCGAATTCCGTTCTTACTCGACCTGGGCAAGAAAATTCCAAAAAAAAAATAGAAAAAAAATTCAAAAATTAAAAAACATCATTTCGGTATTATTTCTATCCAATCTGGGATGAGTGGGCCGAGAAAGCGTTAGAAAAATTTTAGTCCTGAATTTCGTTCCTACCTGACCCGGGTGAGAAAATTCCAAAAAAAAAAAAGCAAAAAAATTCAAAAAATTAAAAAACATCATTTTCGAATTATTTCCATCGAAACCGGGATGAGATAGGTCGAGAAAGAGAAAAAAAAAATTTAGTCCCGAATTCCGTTCCAACCTGACACGGGTAAGAAAATTCAAAAACTTGAAAAACATCATTCCATTATTATTTCTATCCAAACTGGGATGAGATAGGCCGAGAAAGAGACAATAAAATTTAGACCCGAATTCCGTTCCTACCCGACCTGCGCTAGAAAATTCCACAAAAAATAGCCAAAAAATTCAAAAAATTAAAAATCATCATTCCGGCCTTATTTCTATCCAAATCGGGATGACATAGGCCAAGAAAGAGAAAAAAAAAAAGTTTTAGTCCCGAATACCGTTCCTACTCGACCCGGGCTAGAAAATTCCAAAAAAATAGAAAAAAAACTCCAAAAATTAAAAAACATCATTCTGGCAGTATTTTTATCGAAATCGGGATAAGATAGGCCGAGAAAGAAAGAAAAAATTTTAGTCCGGAATTCTGTTCCATCCCGACCCGGGCTAGAAAATTTGAAAAAAAATTAGAAAAAAATTCAAGAAATTAAAAAACATCATTCCAGCATTAATTCTATCCAATCCGGGATGAGATAAGCTGAGAAAGAGAGAGAAATATTTTAGTCCCGAATTCCGTTTCTACCCGACTCAGGCTAGAAAATTCCAAAAAAATAGCAAAAAAGTTCAAGAAATTAAAAAACATCATTCCGGCATGATTTCTATCCAAACTGGGATGAGATAGGCTGGGAAAGAGAGAAAAATAATTTTAGTTCTGAATTCCGTTCCTACCCGACCCGGGCAAGAAAATTCCAAAAAAAATAGCAAAAACATTCAACAAATTAAAAAACGTCATTACGGAATTATTTCTATCCTACCCGACCCTAGCGAGAAAATTCCAAAAAAAAAATTGCGAAAGAGTTCAAAAATTTTAAAAACATCATTCTGTCAGTATTTCTGTCCAAACCGGGATGAGATTGGCCGAGAAAGAGAAAAAAGAAATTTAGTCCCAAATACCGTTCCAACTCGACCAGGGCTAGAAAATTCCAAAAAAAATAGCAAAAAAATTCAAAATATTAAAAAACATCATTCTGGCATTATTTCTACCGAAACTGGGACGAGATAGGCTAAGAAAAAGAGAAAAAAATTTTAGTCACGAATTCCATTCCAACCTGACCCGGGCTAGAAAATTCCCAAAAAAATAGAAAAAAATTAAAGAAATTAAAAAACATCATCCCGGCATTATTTCTATCCAAACCGGGATAAGATAGGCCGAGAAAGAGAGAAAAAAAAATTTAGTCTCGAATTCCGTTCCTACCCCACCCGGGCTAGAAAATTCCAAAAAGAATCACAAAGTAATTCAACAGAATAGAAAATATCATTTCGGTTAATTTCTATCCAAACAGAGATGAGATAGGCTGAGAAAGAGAAAAAAAAAAATTTAGTGTCAAATTCCGTTCCTACCCCACCCAAGCAAGAGAATTCCGAAAAAATTAGCAAAAAAATTCAAAAACATCATTCCAGCATTATTTCTATTGAAACCGAGTTGAGATAGGCCAAGAAAGAGGGAAAAAAATTTTAGTCCAGAATTCCGTTCCTACCCGAACCGGGCTAGAAAATTCCAAAAAAAATAGCAAAAAAATTCAAAAAATTAAAAACAACATTCCGGCATTATATCTATCCAAACCGGGATGAGTTAGTGTTAGGAACCCGGTGGTTCCTAATGGAGATTGATGAGAATTATAGGGGAATGGATGGGGATTGTAGGGAAATTGACTTAATTCGAGGTAGTCACCCTCCATAGAGAAAGAGAGAGATTAAGAGAGAGAAATGCACTAATGCACTAACAAATTGGTTTATTCTTCATTGATTCCTCATATTGGATTACAATCATGTATTTATAAGAGACTAGCTCTAATCTCATTGGTCCACATGGCCTCATCCTATTGGTTCTATTATTCCCCATGTGCATTAATAATTCCAACATGCGCTAAATGTGATTAACATGCGCTAAATGTGATTAACATGCTTGGAGTTGTAACTAACTAACTAACTAGGTTCTATTATTCCCCATGTGCATTAATAATTCCAACATGTGCTAAATGTGATTAACATGCTTGGAATTGTAACTAACTAACTAACTAAATCTCAATACAACAATTATTATCCATATGCTTATAGCATTCCTAACATTTCCCTCCCCTTGAAAACACCTTGCCCACAAGGTGTTGTTGTGAAATAGCATCTTCATCAAAGGAGATCTTCCAATGGACCAATACCGTAGTGACATTTTGATCACCATATTCATGCATTTCTCTTTGACAAGCGGTCCGGTGCACATGAAGGTTTCTTCTTTCAAACTTTGCTCAAATTCTTGAGCCTTCAATGGTTCTTCAATCTTCAAGGTCTCATTGGTTTTTTGAACCTTGAAATGTTCTAGTATCCTCAAGACCTCATTTGATTCTAGAACCATTAGAATTCTTGGAGCTTGTATCTTGGATTCTTGGATCACCGACACTTGGATTGCCAATTCTTGAATCATAGACTCTTGAATGGAAGCCTCCATTGGTGCATCAAGAATGGGTTCTTGGAGGATCATCATCACCTTCTTTGTTGATTCTTTCGACTGAACTTCAAGGGCAACATGTACATGTATATCATCATCCACTTTGACACAAAACTCAACATCTCGGCTTGCAACAACAGTAGTAGATTCTTGGAACTTGATTTGTTCTTCGAGTTTCATTGAATCAAGAGATTGTAACTCCTCTTCCGTCATGTTCTCGAGACCCTCTTGCAATCTTGAGAGCTCCTCCTTCATGGCCATGTTAGATTCATCCAAGGCCTTCATCTTCTTTGAAATCTCCTTGGATTCTTCTAAGGCTTTGTTCAACAATTCTTGTATTTTTTTCAAAATTTTTCTTTCATCACAATTGCTTGTCACTGGATCAACGGCTCTGATACCATTTGTTAGGAACCCGGTGGTTCCTAATGGAGATTGATGAGAATTATAGGGGAATGGATGGGGATTGTAGGGAAATTGACTTAATTCGAGGTAGTCACCCTCCATAGAGAAAGAGAGAGATTAAGAGAGAGAAATGCACTAATGCACTAACAAATTGGTTTATTCTTCATTGATTCCTCATATTGGATTACAATCATGTATTTATAAGAGACTAGCTCTAATCTCATTGGTCCACATGGCCTCATCCTATTGGTTCTATTATTCCCCATGTGCATTAATAATTCCAACATGTGCTAAATGTGATTAACATGCTTGGAGTTGTAACTAACTAACTAACTAGGTTCTATTATTCCCCATGTGCATTAATAATTCCAACATGTGCTAAATGTGATTAACATGCTTGGAATTGTAACTAACTAACTAACTAAATCTCAATACAACAATTATTATCCATATGCTTATAGCATTCCTAACAGTTAGCCTACGAAAGACAGAAAAAATTTTTAGTCCCGAGTTCCATTCCCACCCGACCCGGGCTTGAAAATTCCAAAAAAAGAATCGCAAAAAAATTCAAAAAATTAAAACACATCATTCCGGCATTATTTCCATCCAAACCAGGATTAGATAGGTCGTGAAAGAAAAAAAAAAAATTTAGTCCCGAATTTCGTTACTACCCGACCCAGGCAAGAAAATTCCAAAAAAAATAGCAAAAAATTCAAAAAATTAAAAAACATCATTCCGGCATTATTTCCAACGAAACCGGGATGAGAAAGCCCGAGAAAGAGAAAAAACAATTTTAGTCCCGAATTCCGTTCTTACGCGTCTCCGGCTTGAAATTCCAAAAAAATAGCAAAAAAGATCAAAAAATTATAAAATATCATTCCAGCATTATTTCTATCCAAATCGGGTTGAGATAGACCGAGAAAAAGAGAAAAAAAAATTTAGTCCTGAATTTCGTTCCTACCCGACTCGGGCTTGAAAATTCCAAAAAAATAGTAAAAAAATTCAAAAAATTAAAAATCATCATTCCGGCCTTATTTCAATCCAAACCGGGATGAGATAGGCCGAGAAAGAGAAAAAAAAAAAAATTTAGTCCCGAATTCTGTTCCTACCCAACTCGGGCTAGAAAATTCCAAAAAAAAATTCCCAAAAAATTCAAGAAATTAAAAAACATCAATCTAGTATTGTTTCTTCCCAAACCAGGATGAGTTAGGCCGAGAAAGAGAGGAAAAAAAAATTTACTCCCGAATTCCTTTCCTAACCGACCTGAGCTAGAAAATTCCCAAAAAAAAAAAAAAATTCAAGAAATGAAAAAACATCATTCCAGCATTATTTCTATCCAAAAAGAGATGAGAGAGGCCAAGAAAGAGAGAAAAATATTTTAGTCCTGAATTAGTTCCTACCCAACCTGGGAAAAATATTCCAAAAGAAATAGCAAAAAAATCCAAAAAATTAAAAACCATAATTCCATTATTATTTCTATCCAAACCTGGATGACATAGGCCAAGAAAGAGAGAAATAAATTTTGGTCCCGGATTCCGTTCCTACCCGACCCAGGCTAGAAAATTCCAAAATAAATAGCGAATAAACTGAAAAAATTAAAAAACATCATTCCGGCTTTAGTTCAGTTGAAACCGGGATGAGATTGGCCGAGAATGAGAGAAAAAATTTTATTCTCGAATTCGGTTCCTACCCGACCCGGGTAAGAAAATTTAAAAAAAAATAACAAAAAAATTCAAAGAATTAAAAAACATCATTACGGCATTATTTCTATCCAAACCAGAATAATATAGGCGGAGAAAGAGAGAAAAAAATTTCAGTCCCGAATTCCGTTCCTTCCCAACCCGGGCTAGAAAATTCACACAAAAATAGCAAATAAATTCAAGAAATTAAAAAAAATCATTCCGGCTTTATTTCTATCGAAAGCGGGTTAGATAGGATGAAAAAAAGAGAAAAAAATTTTAGTCCCGAATTCCGTTCCTTCCCGAGCTGGGCTAGAAAATTCGAAAAATAATAGCAACAAAATTCAAAAAATTAAAAAACATCATTCCGGTGTTCTTTGTATCCAAACCTGGATGACATTGGCCGAGAAAAAGAGAAAAAAAATTTAGTCCCAAATTCCATTCCTACTCGACCTAGGCAAGAAAATTCTAAAAAACATAGCAAAAAAATTCAACAAATTAGAAAACATCATTCCGGCATTATTTCTATTGAAACCGGTATGAGATAGGCCGAGAAAGAGCGAAAAAAAATTTTAGTCCCGAATTCCGTTCCTACCCGACTCAGGCTAGAGAATTCCAAAAAAAAATAGCAAAAAAGTTCAAAAAATTAAAAAACAACATTACGGCATTATTTCTATTCAAACCGGGTTTAGATAGGCCAAGAAAGAGGGAAAAAAAATTTAGTCCCAAATTCCGTTCCTACTCGAACAGGGAAAGAAAATTGCAAAAAAAATAGTAAAAAAATTTCAAGAAATTAAAAACATCATTCTGGCATTATTTATATCCAAACCGGGATGAGATAGGCTAAGAAAGAGAAAAAAAAAATTAGTCCGGAATTCCATTCATACCCAACCCGGGCTTGTAAATTGCAAAAAAATTCAATAAATAAAAAAACATCATTCCAGCATTATCTCTATCCGAACCGGGATGAGATAGGCCGAGAAAGAGAGAGAAAAAATTTAGTCTCGAATTCCTTTCCTACCCTACCCTAGCTAGAAAATTCCAAAAAAATAGCAAAAAAATTCAAAAAATCAAAAATCATCATTCCAGCCTTATTTCTATCCAATCCGGGATGAGATAGGCCGAGAAAGAGAGAAAAATATTTTAGTCTCAAATTTGTTACGAACCGACCTCGGCAAAAAAATTGAAAATAAAATAGAAAAAAAATCCAAACAATTAAAAAACATCATTTCGTTATTGTTTCTATCCTAACCGGAATGAGATAGGCTGAGAAAGTGAGAAAAAAATTTTAGTCCCGAATTTCGTTCCTACCCGACCCGGGCTAGAAAATTCCAAAAAAAAAAATAACAAAAAAATTCAAAAAATTAAAAAACTTCATTCCAACATTATTTCCTTCAAAACCAGGATGAGATTGGTCGAGAAAAAGGGAAAAAAAATTTAGTCCCGAATTCCATTCCAACCCAACCAAAGCTTGAAAATTCCAAAAAAATAGCAAAAAAATTCAAAAAATTAAAAATCAACATTCCGGCCTTATTTCTATCCAAACCAGCCTGAGATAGGTCGAGAAAGTGAGAAAAAAAATTTACTCCCGAATACCGTTCCTACCCGACCTAGGCTAGAAAATTCCAAAAAAAAAAAAAAGCAAAAATATTCAAAAAATTAAAAAACATCATTCTGGCATTATTTCTATAGAAACCGGGATGAGATTGACCGAGAAAGAGTGAGAAAAATTTAAGTCCCGAATTTCGTTCCAACCCGGCCCGAGATAGAAAATTCCCAAAAAAATTAAAAATAATTCAAGAAATTAAAAAACATCATTCCGGCATTATTTCAACCCAAACCAGGATGAGATTGGCTGAGAAAGAGAGAAAAAACTTTTAGTCCTGAATTCCGTTCCTACATGACCCGGGCAAGAAAATTCCAAAAAAACAGTAAAAAATTCAAGAAATTAAAAAACATCATTCCGGTATTATTTCTATCCAAACCGGGATGTGATTGGCCGAGAAAGAGAGAAAAAAAATTTTGTCCCGATTCCGTTCCTACCCAACCCGGGCTAGAAAATTCCAAAAAAAATAACAAAAAATTCAAAAATTAAAACACACTATTCAGGCAATATTTCCATCCAAACCGGGATTAGATAGGCCGAGAAAGAGAAAAAAAAAATTTAGTCCCAAATTCCGTTCCTACCTGACCCGGGAAAGAAAATTCCCAAAAAAATAGCAAAAAAATTCAAAAATCTAACACATCATACTAGCATTATTTCTATCCAAACAGGGATGAGATAGGCTGAGAAAGAGAAAACAATTTTAGTCCCGAATTCCGTTCCTACCCGACTCGGGCAAGAAAATTCCAAAAAAAAATAGCAAAAAAATTTAAAAAATTAAAAAACATGATTCTAGCATTATTTCTATCCAAACAGGGATGAGATAGGCCGAGAAAGAGAAAAAAATTTAGTCTCCAATTCCGTTCCTACCCGTCCCGGGCCAGCAAAATTCAAAAAAAAAAAAGCAAAAAAATTCAAAAAATTAAAAAACATTATTCTGGCATTATTTCTATCGAAACCAGGATGAGATAGGCCGAGAAAGAGAAAAAAAAAAATTTGTCCCGAATCCCGTTCCTTCCCGACCCGGGCTAGAAAATTAAAAAAAAAAATTTGCAAAAAAATTCATGAAATTAAAAAACACCATTCCGGTATTATTTCTGTCGAAACAAAGATGAGGTTGGCCGAGAAAGAGGGAAAAAAATTTTAGTCCCGAATTCTGTTCCTACATGTCCCGGGCTAGAAAATTCCAAAAAAAAAAATAGCAAAAAAATTCAAGAAATTAAAAAACATCATTCCGGCATTATTTCTATCCAATCCAAGATGAGATAGGCTGAGAAAGGGAGAAAAAAAATTTTACTCCCGAATTCCGTTCCTACCCGACCCGAGCTAGAAAATTCCTAAAAAAAATAGCAAAAAAATTCAAGAAATTGAAAAACATCATTCCGGCATAATTTCTATTCAAACCAGGATGAGATTGGCAGAGAAAGAGAGAAAAAGTTTTAGTCCCGAATTCCGTTCCTACCCGACTCTGGCTAGAAAATTCCAAAAAAATTTCAAAAAATTAAAACACATCATTCCAGCATTATTTCTATCCAAACCGGGATGAGATAGGCCGAGAAAGGGAGAAAAAAAATTTAGTCCTGAATTTCGATCCTACCCTTCCCTGGCTAGAAAATTCCAAAAAAAAAATAGCAAAAAAATTCAAAAAATTAAAAAACATCATTCTGGCATTATTTCTATCCAAACCAGGATGAGATAGGCCGAGAAAGAGAAAAAAAAAAAAATTAGACCTGAATTCCGATCCTACCCAACCCTGGCTAGAAAATTTCCAAAAAAAAAAAAAAATAGCGAAAAAATTCAAAAAATTAAAAAACCTCATTCCGACATTATTTCCATCCAAACAGGGAGTAAATAGGTAGAGAAGGGAAAAAAAAATTTTAGTCCTGAATTTCGTTCCTACCAGACCCGGGCAAGCAAAATTCAAAAAAAAAATAGCAAAAAAATTTAAAAAAAATTAAAAAATATCATTCCGGCATTATTTAAATCGAAACCGGGATGAAATAGGCCGAGAAAGAGAAAAAGAAATTTATTCCCGAATTCGGTTCCTACCTGACCCAGGCAAGAAAATTTAAAAAGCAAAAAAATTCAAAGAATTAAAAAACATTATTACGGAATTATTTCAATTCAAACCAGGATAATATAGGCGGAGAAAGAGAAAAAAAAATTTTAGTCCCAAAATCCGTTCCTTCTTGAGCCAGGCTAGAAAATTCGAAAAATAATAGCAACAAAATTCAAAAAATTAAAAAAACATCATTCCGGCCTTATTTCTATCCAAACCAAGATGAGATTGGCCGAGAAAAATAGAAAAAAAAATTTAGTCCCGAATTCCGTTTCTACTCGACCCAGGCTAAAAAATTCCAAAAGCAATAGCAAAAAAATTCAAAAAATTAAAAAACATCATTCCGGCATTATTTTTATCGAAACCAGTATAAGATAGGCCGAGAAAGAGAAAAAAAAATTTAGTCTAGAATTCCGTTCCGACCCGACCCAGGCGAGAAAATTCCAAAAAAAAAAATAGCAAAAAAATTTAAAAACATCATTCCGGCATTATTTCAATCGAAACCAGGATGAGATAGGCCGAGAAAGAGAAAAAAAAAATTTATTCCCGAATTCGGTTCATAACCGACCCGGGCAAGAAAATTACAAAAAAAAAATAGTAAAAAATTTTAAAGAATTATAAAACATCAATACGACATTATTTCTATCCAAATTTTAGTCCCGAATTCCGTTTCGTCTCAACCGGGGCTAGAAAATTCCCAAAAATATAGCAAATAAATTCAAAAAATTAAAAAAAAAATCATTCCGGCATTATTTCTATCCAAACCTGGGTGAGATAGGCGGAAAAACAGAGAAAACAATTTTAGTCCTGAATTCCGATCATACCCGACCCTGGCTAGAAAATTCCAAAAAAAAAAAGACAGCGAAAAAATTCAAAAAATTAAAAAACATTATTCCGCCACTATTTCTATCCAAACCAGGATGAGATAGGCTGAGAAAGAGAAAAAAATTATTTGCCCGAATACCGTTCCAACCCGACCCGGGCTAGAAAATTCCAAAAAAATATCAAAAAAATTCAAAAAATTAAAAAACATCATTCTGGCGTTATTTCTATCAAAACCGGGATGAGATAGGATGAGAAAGTGAGAAAAAAATTTTAGTCCCGAATTCCGTTCCAACATGACCCAGGCTAGAAAATTCCCAAAAAAATAGATAAAAATTCAAGAAATTAAAAAAAATCATTCCGGCATTATTTCTATCTAAACCGGGATGAGATCGGTCGAGAAAGAGAAAAATAAAATTTAGCCCCGAATCGCGTTCCTACCTAACCCGGGCCAGAAAATTCCAAAAAAATTCAAGAAATTAAAAAATATCATTCCGGCATTATCTCTCTCCAAACTGGGATGTGATTGGCCGAGAAAGAGAAAAAAAATTTGTCTCAATTCTGTTCCTACCCAACCCGGGGTAGAAAATTCCAAAAAAAATAGCAAAAAATTCAAAAATTAAAACACACTATTCAGGCAATATTTCCATCCAAACCGGGATTAGATAGGCCAAGAAAGAGAAAAAAAAAATTTAGTCCCAAATTCCGTTCCTACCTGACCCGGGAAAGAAAATTCCCAAAAAAATAGCAAAAAAATTCAAAAATCTAAAACACATCATACTAGCATTATTTCTATCCAAACTAGGATGAGAGAGGCCAAGAAAGAGAGAAAAATATTTTAGTCCCGAATTCCGTTTCTACCCAACCCTGGCTAGAAAATTCCAAAAAAAATAGCAGAAAAATTCAAAAAATTAAAACACATCATTCCAGCAATATTTCTATCCAAACCGGGATGAGAGAGGCCGAAAAAGAGAGAAAAAAATTTCCACCCGAATTCCTTTCCTACCCGACCTGGGCAATAAAATTCCAAAAAAAAATAGCAAAAAAATTCAAAAAATTAAAACACATCATTCCAGCATTATTTCTATCCAAACCGGGATGAGAGTGGCCAAGAAAGAGAGAAAAATATTTTAGTCCCGAATTCCGTTCTTACCCTACCCGAGCAAAAAAATTCCAAAAGTAATAGCAAAAAAATCCAAAAAATTAAAAATCATCATTCCGTTATTATTTCTATTGAAACCGGGATGAGATAGGCTGAGAAAGAGAGAAAAAAGTTTTAGTCTCGAATTCTGTTCCTACATGACCCGGGCTAGAAAATTCCAAAAAAAATAGCAAAAAATTTAAAAACATCATTCTGGCATTATTTCTATCGAAACTGGGATGAGATAGGCCAAGAAAGAGGGGAAAAAATTTTAGTCCCGAATTCCGTTCCTACACGACCTGCGCTAGAAACCTCAAAAAAAAATAGCAAAAAAATTCAAAAAATTAAAAAACATCATAGGGCGAGAAAGAGAGAATAAAAATTATAGTCCTGAATTCCGTTCTTACCCGACCCGGGCTGGAAAATTCCAAAAAAAAATAGCAAAAAAATTCAAGAAATTAAAAAACATCATTTCGGCATTATTTCTATCCAAACCAGGATAAGATAGGTCGATAAAGAGAAAAAAAAAAATTAGTCTCGAATTTCGTTCCTTCCCGACCTGGGCTAGAAAATTCCAAAAAAATTGCAAAAAAATTCAAAAAATTAAAATACATCATTCCAGCATTATTTCCATCCAAACCGGAAGTAGATAGGTAGAGAAAGAAAGAAAAAAAAAATAGTCCCGAATGCCGTTCCTACCCGACCCGGGTAAGAAAATTTCAAAAAAAAAGGCAAAAAAATTCAAAAAATTAAAACACATCATTCAGGCATTATTTCTTTCCAGACCGGGATGAGAGAGGCTGAGAAACAAGGAAAAATATTTTAGTCTCAAATTCCGTTCCCACCCGACCTTGGCTAGATAATTCCAAAAAAAAATAGCAAAAAATTAAAAAACATCATACCGGCATTATTTCTATCCTAACCGGGATGAGAAAGGACGAGAAAGAGAAAAACATTTTAGTCCCGAATTTCGTTCCTCCCCGACCCGGGCTAGAAAATTTCAAAAAAAATAGCAAGAAAATTAAAAATCATCATTCCGGCATTATTTCTATCCAAACCGGGATGAGATAGGCCGAGAAAGACGAAAAGATTTTAGTCCCAAATTCCGTTCCTACCCGACCCGGGCAAGTAAATTCCAAAAAAAATAGCAAAAAAATTGAAAAAATCGTTCCGGCATTACTTCTATCCAAACCGGGGTGAGATAGGCCGAGAAAGAAAAAAAAAAAATTTAGTCCCGAATTCCGTTCCTACCCAACCCGGGCTTGAAAATTCCGAAAAAAAATAGCAAAAAAATTCAAAAACATCATTCCGACATTATTTCTATCGAAACCGGGATGAGATAGGCCGAGAAAGAGAGAAAACAATTTCCACCCGAATTCAGTTCCTACCCGACTCGGGCAAGAAAATTCCAAAAAAAAAAAAGAAAAAAATTCAAAAAATTAGAAAACATCATTCCGCAAATATTTCTATCGAAACCGGGATGAGATAGGTTGATAAAGAGAAAAACATTTTAGTCCCGAATTCCGTTCCTACCCGACCCGAGCAAGAAAATTCCAAAAAAATAGCAAAAAATTATAAATAAAAAAAAAAATCATTCCGACATTATTTCTATCCAAACCGGGATGAGATAGGCCGAGAAAGTAAAAAAAAAAAAAAAAAAAAATTAGTCCCGTATTCCGTTCCTACCCAACCCGGGCTAGAAAATTTCAAAAAAATTCAAAAAATTAAAAAACATCATTCCGGCATTATTTCTCTCGAAACCGGGATGTGATAGGTCGAGAAAGAGAAAAAAAATTCCGCCCAAACTCCGTTCCTACCCGACTTGGGCAAGAAAATTCCAAAAAAAAAAAGAAAATAAATAAAACACATCAGTTCGTTATTTATTCTATCCAAACCGGGATGATATAGGCCGAGAAAGAGAAAAAAAAATTTACTCCCGAATTCTGTTCCTACCCGACCCAGGCTAGAAAATTCCTAAAAAAATAGCAAAATAGTTCAAAAAATTAAAAAACATCGTTCCAGCATTATTTCTTTCAAAACCGGGATGAGATAGGCCGAGAAAGAGGGAAAAAAAATTTAGTCTCAAATTCCATTCCTACACGACCTGGGCTAGAAAATTAAAAAAAAAATAGCAAAAAAATTCAAAAAATTAAAAAACATCATTCCGGCATTATTTCTATCCAAAACGGGGATAAGATAGGTCAAGAAAGAGAGAAAAAAAAAATTTAGTCCCGAATTCCGTTCTTACCCGACCTGGGCTAGAAAATTCCAAAAAAAAAAAAATAACAAAAAAATTCAAAAAATTAAAAAACATCATTCCGACATTATTTCTATCCAAACTGAGATGAGATAGGCCGATAAAGAGAGAGAAAAAATTTAGTCTCGAATTCCATTCCTACCCGACCCGGGCTAGAAAATTCCAAAAAAAATAGCAAAAAAATTCAAAAAATTAAAACACATCATTCCGGAATTATTTCCATCCAAACTGGGAGTAGATAGGTAGAGAAAGAGAGAAAAAAATTCTAGTCCCGAAATTCCATTCCTACCCGACCCGGGTAAGAAAATTCCAAAAAAAATAGCAAAAAAATTCAAAAAATTAAAACACATCATTCCAGCAATATTTCTATCCAAACCGGGATGAGAGAGGCCGAGAAAGAGAGAAAAATATTTTAGTCCTGAATTCCGTTCCCACTCGACCTGAGCTAGAAAATTAAAAAAATAATAATAAATAAATTCAAAAAATTAAAAAACATCATACCCGAAATATTTCTATCGAAACCGGGATGAGATAGGCCGAGAAAGAGAAAAGCATTTTAGTCCCGAATTTCGTTCCTCCACGACCCGGTATAGAAAATTCCAAAAAAAAAAAAAAGCAAAAAAATTCAAAAAATTAAAAAACATCATTCCGGCATTATCAGTTTCCAAACCGGGATGAGATAGGCCGAGAAAGTGAGAAAAAAATTTTAGTCCCAAATTCCGTTCCTACCCGACCTAGGCTAGAAAATTCCAAAAAAATTAGCAAAAAAATTCAAAAAATTAAAAATCATCATTCCGGCATTATTTCTATCCAAACCGGGATGTGATAGGCCGAGAAAGAGAAAAAGATTTTAGTCCCAAATTCCGTTCCTACCCGACCCGGGCAAGTAAATTCCAAAAAAAATAGCAAAAAAATTGAAAAAATCGTTCCGGCATTACTTCTATCCAAACCGGGGTGAGATAGGCCGAGAAAGAAAAAAAAAAATTTAGTCCCGAATTCCATTCCTACCCAACCCGGGCTTGAAAATTCCGAAAAAAAATAGCAAAAAAATTCAAAAACATCATTCCGACATTATTTCTATCGAAACCGGGATGAGATAGGCCGAGAAAGAGAGAAAACAATTTCCACCCGAATTCAGTTCCTACCCGACTCGGGCAAGAAAATTCCAAAAACAAAAAAGAAAAAAATTCAAAAAATTAGAAAACATCATTCCGCAAATATTTCTATCGAAATCGGGATGAGATAGGTTGATAAAGAGAAAAACATTTTAGTCCCGAATTCCGTTCCTACCCGACCCGAGCAAGAAAATTCCAAAAAAATAGCAAAAAATTATAAAAAAAACAAAAAAAAAAATCATTCCGACATTATTTCTATCCAAACCGGGATGAGATAGGCCGAGAAAGTAAAAAAAAAAAAAAAAAAATTAGTCCCGTATTCCGTTCCTACCCAACCCGGGCTAGAAAATTTCAAAAAAATTCAAAAAATTAAAAAACATCATTCCGGCATTATTTCTCTCGAAACCGGGATGTGATAGGTCGAGAAAGAGAAAAAAAATTCCGCCCAAACTCCGTTCCTACCCGACTTGGGCAAGAAAATTCCAAAAAAAAAAAGAAAATAAATAAAACACATCAGTTCGTTATTTATTCTATCCAAACTGGGATGATATAGGCCGAGAAAGAGAAAAAAAAATTTACTCCCGAATTCTGTTCCTACCCGACCCAGGCTAGAAAATTCCTAAAAAAATAGCAAAATAGTTCAAAAAATTAAAAAACATCGTTCCAGCATTATTTCTTTCAAAACCGGGATGAGATAGGCCGAGAAAGAGGGAAAAAAAATTTAGTCTCAAATTCCATTCCTACACGACCTGGGCTAGAAAATTAAAAAAAAAAATAGCAAAAAAATTCAAAAAATTAAAAAACATCATTCCGGCATTATTTCTATCCAAAACGGGGATAAGATAGGCCAAGAAAGAGAGAAAAAAAAATTTAGTCCCGAATTCCGTTCTTACCCGACCTGGGCTAGAAAATTCCAAAAAAAAAAAAATAACAAAAAAATTCAAAAAATTAAAAAACATCATTCCGACATTATTTCTATCCAAACTGAGATGAGATAGGCCGATAAAGAGAGAGAAAAAATTTAGTCTCGAATTCCATTCCTACCCGACCCGAGCTAGAAAATTCCAAAAAAAATAGCAAAAAAATTCAAAAAATTAAAACACATCATTCCGGAATTATTTCCATCCAAACTGGGAGTAGATAGGTAGAGAAAGAGAGAAAAAAATTCCAGTCCCGAAATTCCATTCCTACCCGACCCGGGTAAGAAAATTCCAAAAAAAATAGCAAAAAAATTCAAAAAATTAAAACACATCATTCCAGCAATATTTCTATCCAAACCGGGATGAGAGAGGCCGAGAAAGAGAGAAAAATATTTTAGTCCTGAATTCCGTTCCCACTCGACCTGAGCTAGAAAATTAAAAAAATAATAATAAATAAATTCAAAAAATTAAAAAACATCATACCCGAAATATTTCTATCGAAACCGGGATGAGATAGGCCGAGAAAGAGAAAAGCATTTTAGTCCCGAATTTCGTTCCTCCACGACCCGGTATAGAAAATTCCAAAAAAAAAAAAAAAGCAAAAAAATTCAAAAAATTAAAAAACATCATTCCGGCATTATCAGTCTCCAAACCGGGATGAGATAGGCCGAGAAAGTGAGAAAAAAATTTTAGTCCCAAATTCCATTCCTACCCGACCTAGGCTAGAAAATTCCAAAAAAATTAGCAAAAAAATTCAAAAAATTAAAAATCATCATTCCGGCATTATTTCTATCCAAACCGGGATGTGATAGGCCGAGAAAGAGAAAAACATTATAGTCCCGAATTCCATTCCTACCCGACCCGAGCAAGAAAATTCCAAAAAAAAAAAAGCAAAAAATTAAAAAACTCATTCCAGCATTATTTTATCCAAACCGGGATGAGATAGGCCTAGAAAGAGAAAAAAATTTTATTCCCGAATTTCGTTCCTACCTGACCTGGGCTAGAAAATTCAAAAAAAAAAAAATAGCAAAAAAATTCAAAAAATTGAAAAACATCTTTCCTGCATTATTTCTATCGAAACCGGGATGAGATAGGCTAAGAAAGAGAGAAAAAAATTTCCGCCCGAATTCCGTTCCAACTCGACCCGGGCAATAAAATTCCAAAAAAAATAGTAAAAAAATTCAAAAAATTAAAACACATCATTTTGGCATTATTTCTATCCAAACCAGGATGAGAGTGGCCAAGAAAGAGAGAAAAATATTTTAGTCACAAATTCCGTTCCTACCTGTCCCGGGCAAAAAAATCCAAAAAATTAAAAAGCATCATTCCATTATTATTTCTATCCAAACTGGGATAAGATAGGCCGAGAAAGAGAAAAATATTTTAGTCTCGAATTCCGTTCCTACCCTACCCGGGCTAGAAAATTCCAAAAAAAAAAATAGCAAAAAAATTCAAAAAATTAAAACACATCATTTCGGCATTATCTGCATCCAAACCGGGAGTAGATAGACAGAGAAAGAGAAAAAAAAAATTAGTCCCGAATTCCGTTCCTACCCGACCAGGGTAAGAAAATTCCAAAAAAAATAGCAAAAAAATTCAAAAAATTAAAACACATCATTCCGGCATTATTTCTATCCAAACTGGGATGAGAGAGGCCAAGAAAGAGAGAAAAATGTTTTATTCCCGAATTCCATTCCCACCCGACCTGGGCTAGAAAATTCCATAAAAAATAACAAATAAATTCAAAAAATTAAAAAAACATCATACCAGCATTATTTCTATCCAAACCGGGATGAGATAGGCCGAGAAAGAGGAAAACATTTTTGTCCCGAATTCCGTTCCTCCCCGACCCAGGCTAGAAAATTCCAAAAAAAATTCAAAAAATTAAAAAACATCATTCCGGCATTATCTGTATCCAAACCAGGATGAGATAGGCCGAGAAAGTGAGAAAAAAATTTTAATCCCGAAGTCCGTTCCCACCCAACCCGAGCTAGAAAATTCCAAAAAAAAATAGCTAAAAAATTCTAAAAATTAAAAATCGTCATTCCGGCATTATTTCTATCTAAACTGAGATGAGATAGGCCGAGAAAGAGAAAAACATTTTAGTCCCGAATTCCGTTCCTACCCGACCCGGGCAAGAAAATTCAAAACAAAAATAGCAAAAAAATTCAAAAAGTTAAAAATTTCATTCTGGCATTATTTCTATTCAAACCGGGATGAGATAGGCAGAGAAAGAGAAAAAAAAAATAGTCCCGAATTCCGTTCCTACCCGACCAGGATAAGAAAATTCCAAAAAAAATAGCAAAAAAATTCAAAAAATTAAAACACATCATTCCGGCATTATTTCTATCCAAACCGGGATGAGAGAGGCCGAGAAAGAGAGAAAAATATTTTAGTCCTGAATTCCGTTCCCACTCGACCTAAGCTAGAAAATTAAAAAAATAATAATAAATAAATTCAAAAAATTCAAAAACATCATACAGGAGATATTTCTATCCAAACCGGGAGGAGATAGGCCGAGAAAGAGAAAAGCATTTTAGTCCCGAATTCCGTTCCTCCGCGACCCGGTATAGAAAATTCCAAAAAAAAAATAGCAAAAAAATTCAAAAAATTAAAAAACATCATTCCGGCATTATCTGTTTCCAAACCGGGATGAGATAGGCCGAGAAAGTGAGAAAAAAATTTTAGTCCCGAATTCCGTTCCTACCCGACCCAGGCTAGAAAATTCCAAAAAAATTAGCAAAAAAATTCAAAATATTAAAAATCATCATTCCGGCATTATTTCTATCCAAACCGGGATGTGATAGGCCGAGAAAGAGAAAAACATTTTAGTCCCAAATTTCGTTCCTACCCGACCCGAGCAAGAAAATTCCAAAAAAAAAAATAGCAAAAAATTAAAAAAAAAATAAAAAACTCATTCCAGCATTATTTCTATCCAAACCGGGATGAGATAGGCCTAGAAAGAGAAAAAAAAATTTATTCCCGAATTCCGTTCCTACCTGACTTGGGCTAGAAAATTCAAAAAAAAAAAAGCAAAAAAATTCAAAAAACTGAAAAAACATCTTTCCTGCATTATTTCTATCGAAACCGGGATGAGATAAGCTGAGAAAGAGAGAAAAAAATTTCCGCCCGAATTTCGTTCCTACTCGATTGGGGCAAGAAAATTCCAAAAAAAATAGTAAAAAAATTCAAAAAATTAAAACACATCATTCTGGCATTATTTCTATCCAAACCAGGATGAGAGTGGCCAAGAAAGAGAGAAAAATATTTTAGTCACGAATTCCGTTCCTACCCGTCCCGGGCAAAAAAATTCCAAAAGAAATCGCAAAAAAATCCAAAAAATGAAAAAACATCATTCCATTATTATTTCTATCCAAACCGGGATGAGATAGGCCGAGAAAGAGAGAAAAATATTTTAGTCTCGAATTTCGTTCCTACCCGACCCGGGCTAGAAAATTCCAAAAAAAAATATAGCAAAAAAATTCAAAAAATTAAAACACATCATTCCGGCATTATTTCCATCCAAACCGGGAGTAGATAGGCAGAGAAAGAGAAAAAAAAATAGTCCCGAATTCCGTTCCTACCCGACCAGGGTAAGAAAATTCCAAAAAAAATAGCAAAAAAATTCAAAAAATTAAAACACATCATTCCGGCATTATTTCTATCCAAACCGGGATGAGAGAGGCCAAGAAAGAGAGAAAAATGTTTTATTCCCGAATTCCATTCCCACCCGACCTAGGCTAGAAAATTCCATAAAAAATAACAAATAAATTCAAAAAATTAAAAAACATCATACCGGCATTATTTCTATCCAAACTGGGATGAGATAGGCTGAGAAAGAGAGAAAAAAATTTCCGCCCGAATTCCATTCCTACCCGACCCGGGCTAGAAAATTCCAAAAAAAAATAGCAAAAAATTTAAAAAAAATTAAAAAAAACTCATTCCGGCATTATTTCTATCCAAACTGGGATGTGATAGGCCTAGAAAGAGAAAAAAAAATTATTCCCAAATTCCGTTCCTACTTGACCTGGGCTAGAAAATTCAAAAAACAAATAGCAAAAAAATTCAAAAAACTGAAAAACATCTTTCCTGCATTATTTCTATCGAAACCGGGATGAGATAGGCTGAAAAAGAGAGAAAAAAATTTCCGCCCGAATTCCTTCCTACTCGACCCGGGCAAGAAAATTCCAAAAAAAATAGTAAAAAAATTCAAAAAATTAAAACACATCATTCTGGCATTATTTCTATCCAAACCAGGATGAGAGTGGCCAAGAAAGAGAGAAAAATATTTTAGTCACGAATTCCATTCCTACCCGTCCCGGGCAAAACAATTCCAAAAGAAATCGCAAAAAAATCCAAAAATTTAAAAAACATCATTCCATTATTATTTCTATCCAAACCGGGATGAGATAGGCCGAGAAACAGAGAAAAATATTTTAGTCTCGAATTCCGTTCCTACCCGACCCGGGCTAGAAAATTAAAAAAAAAATAGCAAAAAAATTCAAAAAATTAAAACACATCATTCCGGCATTATTTCCATCCAAACCGGGTGTAGATAGGCAGAGAAAAAAAAAAAAAAGAATTTAGTCCCGAATTCCGTTCCTACCCGACCAGGGTAAGAAAATTCCAAAAAAAATAGCAAAAAAATTCAAAAAATTAAAACACATCATTCCGGCATTATTTCTATCCAAACCGGGATGAGAGAGGCCGAGAAAGAGAGAAAAATGTTTTATTCCCGAATTCCATTCCCACCCGACCTGGGCTAGAAAATTCCATAAAAAATAACAAATAAATTCAAAAAATTAAAAAACATCATACCGGCATTATTTCTATCCAAATCGGGATGAGATAGGCTGAGAAAGAGAAAAACATTTTAGTCCCGAATTCCGTTCCTCCCCGACCCGGGCTAGAAAATTCCAAAAAAAATAGCAAAAAAATTCAAAAAATTAAAAATATCATTCCGGCATTATCTGTATCCAAACCAAGATGAGATAGGCCGAGAAAGTGAGAAAAAAATTTTAATCCCGAATTCCGTTCCCACCCGACCCGGGCTAAAAAATTCCAAAAAAAAATAGCAAAAAAATTTAAAAAATTAAAAATCGTCATTCCGGCATTATTTCTATCTAAACCGAGATGAGATAGGCCGAGAAAGAGAAAAACATTTTAGTCCCGAATTCCGTTCCTACTCGACCCGGGCAAGAAAATTCGAAACAAAAATAGCAAAAAAATTCAAAAAATTAAAAAAAATCATTCTGGCATTATTTCTATTCAAACCGGGATGAGATAGGCCGAGAAAGAGAAAAAAAAAAAAATTTAGTCCCGAATTCCGTTCCAACCCGACCCGGGCTAGAAAAATTTTAAAAAAAATAGCAAAAAAATTCAAAAAATTAAAAAACATCATTCCGGCATTATTTCTATCGAAACCAGGATGAGATTGGCCGAGAAAAAGTGAAAAAAAATTACGCCCGCTAGAAAGAGGGGGTTCCTTGGGGTGACACAATATTGATAGAAGCTTCTTCTTCATTCTCAACAGGAATGCATCAACAAAACTGCCCTTCCATATAGATCGTCGTGGCATGAACTGAGAATTTCTTTGCTTTGATTCCGCCCTTTCTCGGAATCCAGCTTTGGTGGGCTTCCCTCAAGGTGAAACCGAAGGTCTACCTCCTTTCGTGCACCCCTCACCTCCTCTATGAGGATGATCCACTGGATTCATTGCAACACCATGATTTTAAGAAATTTTTTATGAGAAAACAAAAAAGTGATTAATTTTTTTCATAATTTTTTCAATTTTTCCATAAAAATTTTTCTAAAATAAATTATCAATGTATATGCATACATTAACCAGACCCATATACTATAGCATTCCTAAAATATTTCAAAATGGGTGCTATCTATTTGGCTAAAAATACAATTCCTAAAAGGGTCCTTCTCCATACCCCCAATATTTTTAGTGGTAAGATACCCACACAAATCTTGAGGTATTGTGCATATGAGATTTCTTCAACCATTCAAATTAGTTAGTTAGGCACGTTTTCAAACAATTTAGAAAACTAACATCTCGAGTTTTTGAAACTCGAGATTCAACTTAAAAACCGAGTCTCATAAAATCGCTTTCCATTAGTTCTGCACTGTTGAGGTGGCAAAAATTGCCACGCGGATCTCGAGTCTTTAAGACTCGAGTTTCACTTGGCACAAACCGAGTCTATAAGACTCGAGATTTAATTATAAGAATAATAATAATTTCAACGGATCTCGAGTCTTATAGACTCGAGTTTTTCCTGACGCAAACCGAGTCTATAAGACTCGAGATTTACTTATCCAAGCAACGTAGTTAACTTTGAACAGAACTCGAGTCTATAAGACTCGAGTTCTGGTGGAACTATTTTACTACTCCATTCCGTCCACAGTCAAAAACAGATAGCAGTAGTTTTCAAAGTTATTTCCTGGGAATAGATTATTCAGTCCACACTCAGTATCTTCAAACTCTCACCCAAAAACAGAGCATCCTCAACTCTCACCCATACACTCAGCCTCACTAACTCTCACACCTCTCACTCTCACTCACCACATTGCCTCTCTCACTGCTCTTCCCTCTCAAGAATTTCATATTTCAGGTATGGGTTTTTTGATTTGATTGTTATTGTAGTTGGGTATTAGTTGTGTATGGGTTTTGCCACTAAGAGAACTTCCCAATGACTTTATGGGTTTTCCAATGACTCCATGTTTTTTCCTAATATAAGATGTTCTTCTTGTAGTATCTTTTTGTTGTTGATTTCAATTCCATGTTTTTATTGGCTTGCATGTCATTTGAGCTATATATTATTTGTTATATTTTCTTTGATTTATTACTAATTCATGTGATTAATGTTAACCATCTTGATAAAAATATGTTTTTGCATTAGCCATTTTGGTGAAATAAAAAAAATTCTGTTCTCATTGACTTTATTCTTTTTGAGGTGTTTCCCTGCATTAAATCTTCTTGATCAAATCTACCAACTAGAACAGAAGTAAACTGTGATTGTTTAATAACGTCTATAACCTGATGCACGTACTTTGTCTTGTTGTATTTCACCCAACAATAACGTTTAGTACAATTCATACCACCAAATGATCACTTGTTGTCACCACATCCACCATTACAACCATTACCACTAGAAGCTATTACAACCTCCAATGCTAGAAACTAAAGCAAAAGACTATGGTTGTCTCAATAGAACCTTGGCCTAAGCATGAGCACAATAATGAGAATTAACATTGGCAGCTGAAGTGAGGGTTTCACTAGAAAGAATCTGCTCTTTAAAACCATGTAGATCAGAATCTAAGGCAGACAGTAATGTAGTAATCATATATTCCTCTCAATATCGCTTATGTTGCTTCAAATCATAGCGTGTGTCCAAACTAAATAATTTAAACCATTTCCTTTCCTTAAGGTAATTGATGTAGGCATGTCATCATCATTAAGCAAGGATTTTCTTTCATCAAACATCAATAGACTCCTTTTAAACCATATCAAATACAACTAAAGAAGAAGGCATCCCGACAAACCAAAAACATAATAAACCAGCCAGACTCAACCCCAAGCAAGAGAAAAGGTTCGTGCACTTTTTGTTTCAATTATGTGCTTCATTAAGTAATAAAACTTCAATTAATAAAAAAAATAACTTGTATACGCATACATAATGCTACCAATCAAAAGCATATTTACTATACATTTGATTATTCATCATTGAGAGGGCATGTATTATTATTTGTAGTTGAATGCTATACCTACAAAGATAGTATTGGAAACGAGCCTAGTAGGTGGGTTAAATTGGTTTTGTTTGAAGAACGTTATTGAACAATTTCTTTTTTTATAAGGAACGTAAGAATATTATTAATAATAGAAAAAGTGCCAAACCGAGTACATTAGGGATGTACTATGGGGGCACAAATCAGGAAACAACTTATAAAAGTTTCTCGGCCGCATCTTTTTATTAGAAAGTTAAAGACCTACTAAAAAGTTTCTTTTAGATCAAGGAACTTGAAAATGTTTGTTAACTAACATAGTAACTTGACTGTAACAGGTTCACAATGCCTGAAATTGATATAATCATATACCACGGTGGTCCGTTGAAGAATGCCAATGCGAACAAGGGATTGCCATTTGAAGGCCCGGGTATAAAGACCTATTATACCCAAATTGATCGTAGGTTGAAGACCCTTGATGAATTGAAGATGATGGTTATGGCAGAGTTGTGTGAGAACCCTGCTGTGCACAACATACACATTACTTATCGCATGCCAAATGAAATCCTGAAGCACCGGATTAATTACAAGTACATGGCGATAGAAGCAGACAAACATGTGAAGATCATGTTTGACAAGTTGGAGAGAATACCTGAAGTAACTAACATTGAGTTGTACATACAGTTGGAGCCACGTGCAGAAGTTGGTATTGAGGAAATCCAACAAACACAAACAAGTTTACAAGTTACAGTTCCAGAGGCTCAATACCAGTATTTTACACATGTAGAGCATGCTGATGTTCATGCCGATGAAGATGTTCATGCCGATGATGATGATGATGAGGATGAGGATGAGGATGAGAATGATGATGATTATGATGATGAGGACGAGGATGAGGATGATGATGATGACTATGTTGATGAAAATATTGCCATTAATGGTGAAGATTTTGGCGATAGAGATGAGATTGAAGACAGGATTGAACAAGGGGACTTTAGGGACTTTGAGAGGGACATTGATGACGATGAGACATTGGACGGTAGTCAACCTGATGCATACAATGTTCTTAGTGTCCAAAACATTACGGACACAATCCCTGTGTACTCACCACCTGCCTTGTCATTTTCTGAAAATACTTGGGAAAATTTTGTTGATCCTTCACATATTGAGACACCATTTGTGTCTAGTTGGAGAGAGGGGATGAATTTGTGCAAAGGCTTGACTTTTGCCAATAAAATGGAGGTGCAACGCGTATTAACAAAGTGTGCCCTCAAGGAAAACAAACATTTTTTGATCAGTAGGTCAACCACGACAAAACTTTGTGCGAAATGCGTTGATGAGTCATGCACGTGGTATGTCTGCGTAGTCAAGAAGCCCAAGTTCCACAATCTATGGATAGTCACCGTGTACAAGGGTCCTCACACGTGTATACGGACTGGGGTGCGAAATGATGGTAGAATGATGAGTTGTAAATTTATTGCAGATGACATCCTTAAGAAGTTATGTGAGGATCACACTACCCCAATTAAGCATCTCAGATCTATGATAGAGTCGAAATATGAGGGACAAAAGCCTTCTTACTACAAGGTGTGGGATGCGAAACAAAAGGCGATTGGGAAGATGTTTGGGAATTGGGAAGAGTCTTATCAAAGGTTGCAAAAGTTGCTAATGGCATATATTGATCAGGATCCGACTACCCAGGTGTTCTATCGTACCACATCCACCGGTGAAGATGACACAGTATTTTTGAATTATGTGTTTTGGTCTTTCGGTCCAAGCATTGATGGATTCAAATATTGCAAGCCGGTTATCAGTATTGATGGGACTCATCTGTATGGTAAATATCAGGGAAAGTTGTTGGTTGCAATGGCAACCGACGCTAACAACAAGGTATTCTCTCTTGCCTTTGCTATTGTGGATTCTGAGTCAGGGTCTAGTTGGAGGTGGTTTTTACAATGTCTCAGAGATGCGATTGGCCGCGTGATACCTAACGAAGGCATTTGCATAATTTCTGACCGACATCTCGGTATCAAAAACGCCATTGCAAACTGGCCTAGAAGGGATGATGGAAGAGCACTGGTATTTCATAGATATTGCCTTCGACATGTTGCTAGCAACTTTAACACACATTTTCAGAACTCGACTCTGAAGTCAGCGGCGTTGAAAGCTGGATATGCTAGTCAGGCAGTGAAATTTACCTCCATAATGGAGACCATTAAGCAGGCGGAAATTGAGGCCATTAGAAATAAGAAGAAGTTGACGGGGAAGGATGGCAAGGAAAAGAATCAAGATTATCTTCCATACACATACCTAATGAGCGAGTCAGTGGATATGTGGACCCAGTCACATGATGGTGGGAGACGTTTTGGGGCAATGACAACCAATATATCAGAGTGCTTCAATGGTGTATTGAAAGGTGCACGGGGCCTTCCTATTGCCGCGTTGGTTGAGTTCACTTGGAACAAACTTGTCAGTTATTTCCACGACCGTCGCAAAGAATACCTTTTTGAGTTCTCAGAGGGTAAGAAATGGAGTAAATATGCCTTCTCCAAGTGGGATGAGAATAAGAGCAAATCTGAGAAACATTATCTCAAGCCATTTAGCAATGAAGAGCTGATATTTCAAATAGTTACCCAAATCAACACGTGTAGTGCAGGAGGGGGAAACCACAGTTATGAAGTTCGGTTATAGGAAAGAACATGCAGTTGTGGGAAATGGCAAAACATAGGGATCTCGTGTTCACATGCAATCAGAGTATGTGACTATTTAAATATTGATTCGACCACATTTATTCACCCGTGTTATGGTTTGAACAATGCCATTAACACTTATGAGCATGCATTTGTGGTTCCTAAGTCGATGGCCTTGTGGAGGGATCCCATAGGGCCAAAGTGGTTGCCTAATCCAGCATTGTTGCGGGCCAAAGGTCGACCAGTGAAGTCGAGAATAAGGAATGAGATGGATGGAGTGAGGAATAAGGTTCGAGAACCGGGATGGCGGAGGGAGGATGCATATTTGATAGAGAGTCAGTCCAAGCAGACATGTGGACTGTGTCATGCTTCCGGGCATAACCGCAGAAAATGTCCGCAGTCCTGTGGCGCTTCCACAAGCGGTCATGTTCCACAGTAGGTAGGTAGATGGCAAATACTTATGCATCGGTTAAATATTTGTTGTTCATTCCATGTTGACCTAATGTTTACTATCTTTTCCCCTAATGTGATTACTCTACGTTTTTCAGGCATGCTTCCAAGGACGATGTTTTTGTTGTGTGGACAGCCGATGTTAGGAAAAGTGACTACGTTGTATTGGGTCTATGTGAACTTTTTGGTTTTTGTTGAATGTACTTGTAAATCTCTATTGAATGTATGCGTATGACGATTGTGATTTCAATAGTATGGTTAGAACTGCAAATTAAGCGTGGTTGGGCATGTTTAGAATGTTGATATTGAGAATGCCTTTTCTTGCGATGTAACTGCATTTTGCATTGTAAAACCATGTTTATACAGAGAGCGTAGAAGTTTCAGTAGTTTCGTTTGATGTAATGTACGTGTATTTACATTCTTAGCTTCTTTGCCTCTAAATAAGGGTTTATGGATTATATTCGTAGTTTGTTTATCTTTGCTTCTCACCTGGTGCATGCACACGTTTCAGTTTCTGGTTTGTCTGCATAACCAGGAAAAAAGAAAAAAAAATTCCCCAGTGAATGATTCCTGGAATGAGCAGAGGAAAACAGAGCAAAACAAAAAAAAAAAAAAAAAATTTGACATAGAACTCGAGTCTATGAAACTCGAGTTCTACTGGAAAAAACAGAGGAAAACAGAGCAAGCCTCTTGGACCTCTCTGAGTAAACAAAGCAAAACCAAGGGAAAAAATTTTCTAGTGGAACTCGAGTCTATGAAACTCGAGTTCCACTGGAAAAAACAGAGGAAAACAGAGCAAGCCTCTTGGACCACTCTGAGTAAACAGAGCAAAACCAAGGGAAAAAATTTTCTAGTGGAACTCGAGTCTATGAAACTCGAGTTCCACTGGAAAAAACAGAGCACCCTATTGGGCCTCTCTGAGTAAACAGAGCAAAACGAAGGAAAAAATTTTTTCCAGTGGAACTCGAGTCTATGAAACTCGAGTTCCACTGGAAAAAACAGAGCACCCTATTGGGCCTCTCTGAGTAAATAGAGCAAAACGAAGGGGAAAAAAAAATTCCCAGTGGAACTCGAGTCTATGAAACTCGAGTTCCAGATGGTTCGCGAGTTTTATAGACTCGAGTTCCACTGGAATTTTTTTTCCTCCGTTTTGCTCTGTTTACTCAGAGAGGCCCAATAAGGTGCTCTGTTTTCTCCAGTGGAACTCGAGTTTCATAGACTCGAGTTCCATGGGATTTAAATTTTTTTATTTTATGTATTTAATTTTTTTAAAGGTCACAATTGTTGTTCTTCTCTACAAATGAGCTTTTTAGAACTGTTTAAGGGAAAAACTTCTGAATAAACTATTAAATATGAGTAACCTATAGATGCATTGCATTGAATAAACTATTCCACTCCATAACACCAAATGAGTGCTTTTCACAATATAGTGAAATGATCTTAACTCCAAATAATATGAGACACAAGGTTTTGATCCAAAAAATGTATCAACTACATAGTTCTCTCTATACAAAACATAAAATTCCTGCCAATCAAGGCTTAAATATCCACATCTCAATACATTGTTCGCTCTATACAAAATTTGCAATCACACTAAGAAATGGCACGGAAAAGAAAGTTATCCACCCTTTTAACTTCCAACTGTCAGGCATTGGGGATGGCTTTACTCGGTCCTTTGAAATCGTCATGATGGTACCTAATACAAATCACAAACAGAATAATTTTATCACATTTCCCATATAATGCAAAAAACAAAAATCTATCATTCATTATTTATGTCTTTATCAAATGTAAATCCAACTTACATTATTTATGTCTTTATCAATTTTTCCCTGGTCGATGCATGTTCTGGCGCTCATGCATACGGTGCTGAAGCAAATGCATCTTCTGCATCGAATGTTGACGAGCTTCATCAAGAAATATCAGTTCTTTCAGCAGTAGTCATAATTCCATTGATTATTGTGTGGACACACACACATATTCGTTGGAGTATTTTCTAGAAAATACATAGAGGAGGTACAAGAGAAGAAGATGTTGCTGGAAAAGCTACAAGTCAGAATGAATGAAGCAGAAGCAAAGGCCAACAAGCTTAAAGTGTCATTGGAGAATCTATGCGGTATACTAACAAGGTTTTTACATTTCATATTTTGTTTTTATTATAAATAATTCCAATCATTGAAGACATATCCCTTCCATAAGGGTATGTTAGAGCGCAATCAGACGATGGGAAATATCTATCGTAGGAAAAAGTAGAACATGATCTGATAAAGCTTGAACAAGCCCTGCATGATGAAGAAGCGGACTGCCTTCTTTTCCTGGACTCTTCACCTTCCAATGCTTCCAGAGGTTTGATATAACAGTGATATATGTGCCTACAAATAACGCAATCATTCTAATCAAAACCCAATGCAATTGAAATTTTGAATATGTATGTCATAATAGTTTTTTTTTTTTAAACATTGAATCTAATACTTGCCTAAAACGACTATGTTTCTCAATGAAGGAATACAACTGGCTGCAACGTCGTAGTACTAAGTGCACAAAACTTAGTTATATTTGTGGGGTTTTTCAGTGGTTAAGGTTGAACCCACAACTACTTTTGGTGAAAGGCACTTGTCATTGCAACAAGGCTTGACCACTAGTGCAACTGCTAATTCAGACCACTAGAGCAAGGCTTGATTCAAGGCACGATTTATATGTGCAACTGCTAATTCTCACTCTTAACATTTTCAAAACGCATTATTAAAAGAAATTAATTTTAAAAGCCAATCAACCATACCTTAACCCTTTTCAAAAGATCTTTTGCATTATTGTCATGCTTGAAGTGTTCTCTTACACGCTACAAATAGACAGAACAAAGATGGTAGAGCACAGAGTTAAGGAATTTGATGATTTATAGGGTCCCTTGAGCATACTTTGCAATAGCCTTATAGTGTCCAAAAATTCACCCTATGTTTGGATGGGGCAGTTCCAAACATACCCTAAAGGATGTGGGCCAATCAAATTAAGGTCCTACCAATTTAATCATATCAACATGGTAATGGGTTGCAGAAGTCCAGCATCATTTACCCAAAATGTGTAAAGTAGTGGCATGACTCCCCAAAGTGATGGGGAATCAATCTACCTAAGAGGCATTAATTAGAGCTAAATGGATAAAAGGAAACAACATACCTCTAGTATTTTATTGAAAGCCTTTGCCAAGGCTGGTTTAATATCAGCTCGATGTAGCTTTCCACTTGAATAGTAAGCAACCAATTCTTCAAAGCTTTCGAAGCTCTTGGATTATAGAGAAAACTTACATTGCAAGAAAACAATCTGAGTTACTATTTCCAATGGAAAATGATTTTGAAAAAATAGCGCAAGCAACTATAGGTCTATTCTTAAGGAGCACGGACTTTGAACAAGATGCAAGGGTTGACATGCATGTGAAAAGGCAGATGTCGTACCATTAACTAAATAAAATAAGTAAAGCTTTCATAATAAAATCCTTATGACTTACTTGTCACCACCATTCTTTGCACTGCGCTCTAGTACAAACTTTTTAAACCAAGGTAAAATGAGGTACTTCACATACTCCAAGCATGGATTCCCTTCCACAATATCTGGAGGACAGTATGCTCCGTTTATCTTCAAATTTACTTTCGCCTACAACATGGACGCAGACTAAATCTAAGGTTAACCTAGTTTATAATTCAGTATCATTATGCTATGCGCAACTAATAAAGAAAACAGTATGTAGCCCCCTATATGGCAATTTGATACCCCTATACATGCACCCTACCTCGTCATCTTCCATAAAAGTTGAAGATAGTGGATCACTTTTCGACATCTTCTCCTGACCTTGTTGTAAACTGGGTAACATGTTTGTAAATTACGAGTAAGCAAAACAAATAAAGACCACACATAAGCACATTGCATGCGTGGGTAGAAAATTTGTGCTGCAGTGAACTCGTCCTCATCACTTCGACCCATAATGTGACCACACCTGCAGCAAAATATAATAGAAGTAAAAATAACGACTACATCACCAGCATATTAAAGTAATAATAATAATCATCATACCATAATTCACGTTTTTATCCTTGAAACCGTATTCCTTTGTGCTATATCCATCACAAGAGGCTAGTACTCATGAGCTTGATTCGGTTTATCTCGTTCCACGACCGCAGAAACTCCACCTTCCCTCCATCAGTATCCATCCCAACGGCCTTCCAAATCTGAATGAGGTAGCGCCCAACAACATCAATTTTCCTCAACTGACCTCCCATCTTATTGGTTAGCTGGGCAAACCAATCTACAATCCATATTTTCACTCTACACCCAGCAGATGTCAACTTGTTCACATTTATTTATAATAAAAACAAAATATAGTTCGTAAAAACCTTGTTAGTATACCACATAGATTCTCCAATGACACTTTAAGCTTGTTGGCCTTTGCTTCTGCTTCATTCATTTTGACTTGTAGCTTTTCCAGCAACATCTTCTTCTCTTGTACATCCTCTTTGGATTTTCTTGAAAATACTCCAAGGAATATGTGTGTGTGTCCACACAATAATCAATGGAATTATGACTACTGCTGAACGAACTGAGATTTCTTGATGAAGCTCGTCAACATTCGATGCAGAAGATGCATTTGCTTCAGCACCGTATGCATGAGCGCCAGAACATGCATCGACCAGGAAAAAAGTGATAAAATTTAAAGGACCTGCATAGTCCAGCCCATAACAGACCTACAGACTCTAGCCCATAAAGGACCTGCATTTGGGAAGTTAAAGGAATAAAGTTAAAAACAAATTTATGCAATAGGTCTTCCATGCAATAAGAAAAATCAAAATAATTTAGTTATTACATAATAATGCAATAAGTATGGGATAAAAATTATGTTACGAAGAAAGTAATAAGCAATAGCCACTGTAGCAGATACACCAATTATGTTAGTGATCTCATACAGAAATGAAGATTACAAAATTAAAAACATCCTCTAATCCAATCAATTGACAAGTCGCTCATCTAGGAAGTTGTACTGCACATAAGGAAATAACCTAAGGAATAACACCTAAGATACAATATCTGGAAGACTAAAATTTTGTAGTATTTTTGTATTTTTTTTTTTATTTTTTACAATTCAAGCCACAAACGAATCCTAAATTTTAGGATTTCAGATTCTCTAGTAATGGCCTACTAACCAGCACAGTTTCCCATTATTTACAAGTAAAATAAATAAATAAAATGTTTTAGGATTTTAGAATCCTAAATTATCTTTGTGTTTTACATTTATTTTTTAACATTCGTTATTATGTTCCACGGTTGAGATTCAGGATTTTGGAGTTGTGCAATATTGTTAAGGATAAATTGCTATGTTTAAGGATAACAATATCCAATAGAGTTTTGGTGAAAAATAAATGCATTACTTTTATTGTTTCAGTTAATCAATTGTGATCCTTGAACGTTGCGTTGATAAATGTTTTTTACAATTTCAAGCAAAAAAAAATTAAAAAATTAAAAACCCATGTTTAGGTAATTTTATTCCTAAAAGTTTGCCTATTATTTAGAAGCCATTTTGGATATGATTTTATAATTATAACTTTAAAGAGAAGAGGAAAAAAAAACGTTTTTACCCGGTATTTTTATTCCTAAAATTTTGCCTATTATTTACAAGCAATTTTCTCCATGATTTTACAATTTTATCTTTAAAGGAAAAAAATTTTAAATAAAAAAACCCCCGCGTTTTAGGTTTTTACCCGTAGAAGTTAGTCTATTCTTTAGTAATAATTGTTCCATTTTTATCTACTTCCGGTGTGCCTATTGTGGTGTATTTGGAGGGAGCGTAATTGGCGTACTTTTCAGGATAGGGACAAGTCCGATGACTAGTTGCTCGCTTATTTTAGTGGCTCTCTTTTTGATTGGTCTAAGGCTTGGGGACTCACCTCTAGTGATTCTATCCCTATGTTCCGTAGTTCTCTTCTCTGTAATTAATACGCTCTTTGCTGTCTCCGTTTGTTTTCTTGTTTCAGTTATCTCATTGTCTCTATTTTTTGTTTGTTTCCTTCTCTGTATTCTCTGTTCTGCCTTGTGTTTTCATGAGGTACCTTTTAATATATATCTTTCTTACTTATCAAAAAAAAAAAAATTCTTCCATTTTTCTCAATCTGTGGCAATTTATTTTTTATTTTTAATTTTTTTTTACAAATCTATTAGTAATATGTATATAATGGTCAATCACTCTCCTTTGCCTATATATTGTATGCTTCGAAATAGAGGTCACTGCAATATAATTAATTGATACGTGATACTTATCCAAATTGCACAATTTGTATTTCTTGTATACAAGATCATACTCATCCAAATTCCACAGTTGTTGTCTGATAATATTGTAATCAAAAAAGTCACAGTAATATTGCAATAAAAAAGAATAAGAAAAGCAATGACTAAGCTTTAACCTACAATAAAAACAGGAAGTAGTTGATTTGGAGGGAACATTACACCTTCGCCCAGGCTCTTCCTGACCAAATTCTTCGCGAAATTCCCTAAACAACTTGTGTTGAATTCTTTTTTGTTTTCAGACTTGGAACCATCACCCATCATGCCGTAGTCGATGAATTTGACTGCACGACTGGTAAATACGTGGTACAATTCGTCCAGATTGGGTTTCTCCATTCTCTTCTTCTGTGCAAGATAAAACCATTAGCGAAGAAAAGTTACCGACCTTAAAATGTCAAATGCTTAAGAGCATAACTAACATAACTAACACAAACGTAGTAGCACATTCTACAAAATTGCATGATAAGGCTATTACAAGTCCAAAACACGTAAGGTAAGAAAACTTAACAATTGTTTTTTCCTTCCCAAATCATGAACCCTCTTGAACCCAATACAAAATACACCTCATTTCAAGTATTGAAATACAAATCGATTGATAAAAAAAGTACATGGAAAATTGTCCTGCTACTACAAATCAAAGAGGTTGAGCTGTTCATGTGCTAGAAGGCCCAGAATGAAAGATTCCAATACCATTACAAACATGCCTGTTCTTTTCCTATTCCATACTCCAAATCAGCCATCAAATGGCCATAAACTCAACAACATACAGATTAGATGACTTAGTTGTTGATTAAACAAAACCCTAAACATAAATGGATTTGGTTCAATGAAATTTCAGGAAAAAACAAGCAAGACCATCCATAAAAGATGGCCCCAAGATTCCGAAGAAGCGAGTTTTATATACAGAGTCTTGTGTCTGAAGGAAATCAAGAAACTCTCCGTTTTTATGATGGACAATTTTGAGACACTAATATTACAAACAAAATAAGATAAAAGGGGAAAAGTTTGAGATAAAAGGAAATCCAGAAACTCTCCATATTGTGGATGAACAGGCTTAGATATGCTCATTATCAGAGCATGAAGAGAAGAGAGTTGAAGAGCTAATGCTACAGCCTAGTAGCAAATGATTAATAACAGACAAAAGGAAACCCATGACATACAGCCTCCTGTGAGGCTCCCTTGTCATAACTATTGTGTATAACTGTTGAATGCAACAGTCTAGGGTTTACAACACCTCTTATGATTACATATTAATAAATAAACATTTAATTAGTTGTCCATATATAAAATAGCTATCATTTAGAGATGCAAAAACAATGATTACCTCAGACACAAGACGATTGTTTTCATATGACTTCCAAGGTTGAGGTTCCAACACAAGAACACCACCCTGCTTAAGAAAATAATAACTCCTGAATATATTGTTCAAGATACCATTTCATAAAACAAGGGGCAGTGCCATAAAACCACAACCATCCTCAACCAAGACCCCATCAATAATTTGAAGAAAATAAAATGTGCATAATAAGAATAAATAAATATTACCGGACGAAGCAGTCTCCAAATCTTTGAAAATAATGTAATCAATCCATCATCACCCCAATTCAGATGAACCCATTTTGTTACACTCAAGCTGCATTGCAGGAGACAACAAATCTTACCAAACAGAGCATTAAGGTTAAGCAAAATATGAACCATAAATGAGTTTTATAATAGCATGTAAAATTAATAACAATACATATTAACTATCGATATAATAATTGTTTCCATTATTTGTTACAGATGTTTAGAAAAGCTTTTTTTGAACTGGAAGAGGCCCAAATGCTTTTAAAAAATAAAATAAAATGAAGCTGTTATCAAAAAACTCATGAATATATTTATCCACTAGCTAAAACAAGAACTTCACAAACTTTTACATTCAGAAAATTGAGGCACATAAGTGCTAAATGATTGGAGAGAGGTTAGTAGCATTAAGTTATTTAGGTAGTTTTTAAATTTTTTTATTTTTATTTTTTTCTGTAATGAAAGCAAAGCAAAAGGATTAGGTAGCATGAAGTTTTTGTAAGAAAGTTATTGCTTATTCCTGAAAACAAGATTCTCTTATCTCTTTCTTTTACTTTATACTAGACACTAGACATAACATAGCCAAGAAAAAACTTACCAAAGGATAGTATCATATTTCTTCTCCGATGGACACCTACTCTGAACAAAATTTTCTTGTTGGAATGAGACCATGTGAAACAGATTTGTTTCTGTAGAAGAACAGTCCCTAGAAATTTCCATCATCTCTTCATTTGGTGATGCAGCAACACTCTGCTCTGAACCATTTGCACTCCTTGAAACCTCCAATTTTGAAGCCTTTGCATGTGTCTTCCCAGCACGTTCAAATTTTTTGAGATGCCAGTTTGCATCCTCTATTCGATCTGGCACATAAAGAAGATTACATTAAGCACAATCCCTGATCTGGCACATAAAGAAGATTACATTAAGCATAAAGAAGATGCCAGTTTCCTACGCCTGTTAGAACAAGGGTTTTGTATTCCTATAAAAACAAACTATGTACTCTTATCAAAGGGACTTTGATGAAATGAAATTTGAATTGGAAGAATTACAATTGCTTGGTGTTGATTCCTAGCAACTTAGGTGTTGATTCCTAAGTTTTCTATTCTTGGTGATGACGTTAGGCAAACTCCTAAGTGCTGATTCTTAGGGTTTATCTTTTTTCCTTTTGTTCAATTTCCCCCTTTATCCCCCCATTGGATTATTCTGGCACCAGGTATTAATAATGTTAGTGCCCTTTAAAGCTCATTTCAAGCACAGAAATCAATATTTATTTTTCCATTTTTTACCCAAAGCCCGAAAACATGAAAGAACAGAATCATAGAGAAAAGAGCTTAATTTCAACTTACATAGAACTTTGGAGCAAAAGATATTATGATGAATAGAATCTTACCAGAATCAATGTCAATTCCAAGAATGCTTCGGCAGCGAAACTTTTTTGCTGTATAAAGGAAATGATAACATCAGTCTGAGTAAAGGCATGGCTAAACCTGATATTATATATCTAACATATGTTGTCAACTTAATTCTCAAACTGCACCACACACACAAAGCAAAACAACCCAAAAATAAAAATAAAAGTAAAAACAAAACAAAAGGAAGGCATAACTTGAGATAAACATGACTTTTTTCAAGATTTCACAAGTCAAACAATCAATACACTAGATCTTTATCAATGCGATCAATCCTACTCCTTTATTGATTTAATTGTTCTTTTGGGGGGTTGAAGGTTGATCATTCATAATCCCCTTCTCCCCATTCCTATTCTTTTTATCTCCACAACAACTGGAGGTCTCTATTTCAGAATGAATCTACTAGCTCTTCTCAATTGCAATTCTTTGAGCTAAAAAGTATCAATGGGAAAATAGTTGTTCAACCACCTAGGGAGGCTGTGGATGAGGGCATTGCTAAATGGGAATCAAGTTTAATTGGGAAATTCTTTAACAAGGCTCGTTCATTCCTGTTGGTGAAACATTTTGTGGAGGATCCATGGGGTCAATATGGTCTTGTGGAGGTATTTGCTCTGGATAATGGCATGTTCTTATTCCAATTCCCAGATACTCGAAGTACAGACTCTGTTCTTGAAGCTCGACTTTGGCATATTGCAAACAAATCCATCTTCTTGCGTAAGTGGCAGCCAAGAATGCAATTTCTTGATCTTTCTTTAAGGAAAATTCCTATTTGGATAAAAATTTTCATCTCCCTGTGGAGTACTGGAATCACATTTGTTTAGGGCATGTGGCCAGTGGGGTTGAAAGGCCTTTGTACACTGATACTGTAACTGAAGTGAATCAAAGGCTCAGTTTTACTCAGGTTTTTGTGGATGTTGATCTGGAGGCTGAGTTTCCTAGGGAGATTTAAGTTGATATGGGGAATGGTAATTAATTTCTTGTTGGGATTGAGTACCCATGGATCCCTATGAAGTGTCCAAAATGCAAATTTTTTGGACACTCTGCTGCCAATTGTGGTAATATTGAAATGGTTGATCCAAAGAGGATGACTAAGAGACGATGGGTTCCTATGGCTAAGGAGGTTGTAGATGAAGTGAAGACTGATAATTCAAGGAGAAAGCAAGCTCAAGTGAAGGTTACTAATCCTAAGGTAACTCCGAAGCCTCCTTTCTCAAGTAATAGGTATGCTGTGGTCTAGGTAGATGTGCTATTAAAGCAGACCTAAGGAAAGCTTATGACTCTGTAAATTGGAATTTTATTACCATGTGCTTGATAGCTACTGGTTTTCCAGTGAAGTTTGTAATGTGGATAAGGGATTGCATCACCAATCCAAGGTTTTCTATATCTTTAAATGGAAGCATCCAGTAAAGAACAATACTGATTTATAGAATTATTCCTAAAACATGCAAATCAAACTTTCTTTAGCACAAAAATTAACCAATGCTTATCATATTAAGAAATTTCTTGAGCATCATATTTGTCATAAACCAAAGCAAGAGTAGATCTCGATTAAACTAAAGCTGAATTAGAATTGAGATATACGTCTACAAAAAATATATAAGATGCCTTAAACTACAAACTCAAGAGGTGGACCACTACCAAACAGAATGTCTATTCTTCAAATGCATTTACAAAGGGGAAGATCCATATCAACTACACTGACCTAACAGAATGTCTAAACCTTTGAACTAGATTGACAACACATAATTATAGGTCAAGAAGCTTGAAATAAGTAATGTGCATAATAGTTGAGACTTACCCACAAACTCTCGACAAACTTGAAGATCTAAGAAATTTTCAAACTAAAAAATGTAACTTCCACCCTGGAATAACACATAAATAGAAATTTGCATACATCATCAAATGAGGGAAAATAACATTTAGTACAATGGTAATGTATTGAAAGTCAATTAAAATCCTAAAGTTTCTAATATGTAAAGTATGAAACATAATTTTCAAGGCACTTACTCAAGGTTCACCAATTTTGTGTTTTTTAGCCCTCGTGTAATGTTTGGGTGGGGGAGGAGGCTGCGGGGCATCAACCTTAGGGTCATCATCGTGCTGCAAATTCCATTACATGCATGCAATCAATATTCTCCATAATGGTAAGAGTAAAGTGAAGTAGAAAATATATTATTACATTCAAATTAAAGTTATCATACCATAGCGGGGCCTCGGTGTCCTATTTTGTGTCCACCTGTCCCACACGTGGGTGCTCTTCTACTGCGTTGCGGTCTACCTCGTGGGGGTGAGGGCTGATGAGGGGGATTAAGGTCCGGTACATCAGTATGTGGCTCTACAGTGTCAATCCCAACCGGAGGTCCTAGAGGGTCAGATGAGGATGTGGTAGGTGGGTAATCCTGCTTTATGTAGAGGCCAGGAGTGGGTGCACTAGAGCCAGTGTGTGGGTATGAGGGTGTCTCGGGGAGTATAGGAGAGGTCACATTTTGGTCAATACTGACATCGAAATTGGGCTGCGAAGGTGGGCTGGGTGAAGGGACCTCGGCCTGAGGAGATGCATATGGGATGGGTGAAGGGACCTCAGGCTGAGGAGATGCTTGCGGGATGGGTGGAGGCATCTCAAGAGTAGTTACAACCCGAGGGGTTGTTGCACGCCGACCACGGCCCCTAACTGCACTTGTGCTTGGGGTTGCTGTAGCAGGCCGAAGACGACCCCTAGCTGCGCTTGTGCTTGGGCTTGTAGTAGCACGATGACCACGGGTCGGTGTACTTACGGGTGCTGCACTTGTGCTTGGGGTTGCAGCAGCTGCTAGTTCAGTCTCATCCCCATTGTTTGCATGCTCATTTACTGCAGGACCACCACCAAGGCCAGCCACATTATTTAGGATACGCCGGACATGGTTGTGAGCTTGGCTGCCTTCAGGAAGCATCGCCAACAACGCTAAATGGCTTTGAATCTGAAACGGAGAAAGAACCATGAGACATTTATGTATCAATTAATGAATGAATAATATAATACTTATGAATTTACTCAAAACTAACAGTTCTATTAGAATACTATATGTATCAAAAACTATTTCATTACATGTCAGTCAAAGCAAACCAGATTTGCTGAGAAATTCATAGAAATTGATTCTATGTTCATACATGTACTCAAGTAAAACGAAGTAGGCAATCAAATGTAAGTAGAACACATTACCATAATATCTAATTTAGCGCTGTTGCGGTCGACATATTTTCGAGTGACCGGACGGTACCAGACGTAATAGGCATGATTGCGGGGCATCTCACCAATCTGAGGAGGTGCATGACAAACTTGTTGTCGTCTCATTTCCCAAGAAATGATATACGGTCCATGCTCCTCCCTCCAATTCCTTTCCACCTTCCCACGTAAGTCGATTTTATGCAGCCTATCATCGTAGACAACATGGTCAGGCCGCTCCTGCGCCAAGCCAAACTGTCGAAGGACACGGTCTGGGTGGTGTCTCTCTACTATGCAAAAACACAGAAGCGGCACCCTTGCTGTCCACATATCCCTCCCTGCAACGCAGAACTCAGGAAGGTGGCTGAAGTGTGCCTCGTATGGTTGCCACACAATCTACGATAGAAAAAAAAAAAACAATTATCATAGCATCTTCAAATGTGAAACAAGGGAAAATACATATATAAAGGGTAAAAAAACTAAAATTATAACAAAAGATATGTTAAAGGATGAAGCAATCATATTATTAACGAAAATGATCATAACCAAACAAATTTTTTGAATATTATTACCTGCTCTGGCTGCATTGTAACTAATAGCTCGCGATAGTGGACCAAGGCCATGCCGGATGGTCTACTCTTCGGGCTTGGCACCCGCACCCACCTACAATTACAAGCAAGCAAATAACATAAGAACAATAATACAATTTAGTTACTAAGAAGAGTACATTGCAGAACACACTTGGTATCAAGAAAAGACTTACTTAAATGCAAGTGGAGCATATGGCCATGGGCCATAATCACATCCAGGTGAGGGCCCTATCCTCGGGCACAAGAATGGCAACCTTGCCCATGCCCAATACTGGACCAAGGTGCACGCCCCACCAATCTGCGATGCCCCTTTCTCGCTTGCCCGACACAACTCCCTATATAACCAGGCCAGGCAACCACTACCCCAACTATACTGTGGCGGATCACGAAGGTTACGCATGAAGTCCAGGAACATCAAATGCACCCTATCTCCTGACTTGTCCATGAAAAGTTTGTCCCCTATTAGTGCTAACATATAGCACCGGGCATACCGGTGTATCTGCATCTCCGTTGCGTCATGAGGCAATGGCGCTGCAACTGCCTCAACAAGTCGGCTGATGAGAATTCTTTGCCCCACCAATGTTTTATTGTCATTCGGCGGACTAAAACCCAGCAACTCCATACACAATCGCCTCCAACCCGCATCATCCACCACAGCAGTCGGCCCAACCAAGACGTCACCGTCTATCGGAAGTCCGAAAATTACCTCCACATCTTGTAGGGTGATTGTCATCTCACCATGTGGAAGATGGAAAGTATGAGTCTCCGGCCGCCATCGCTCAACTAGGGCCGATATTAGGCAATTGTCTATCTCTCTTGAAGGGGCTCTAAACAATCCTTCTAGCCTTAGCAATTTGATAATATCAATGACTCGATTATCTTGCATCTGAACGTTTGCCATCTCCTTAGTGCGACCACGGCACGTAAGTGGGCCCGAGTCCTACAAAATCGATCAAAATTATAGCGGTTGTTAGAACTAGAAATACAACATTGAAAGAACTTGCTAACTAACAATCAAAGACAACGTAAATATTAAAGCAGTTGTTAGAACTAGAAATTTCACCTCGCCATTCCAAATGGCCTCTGATCGATGATATGGCTGTCGTGTCAACAATGACCTCTGACGCGGACCGGGGTCCAAGACCTCTAACTCCTCATCAATCCGAGGCTCCATACTGCAAACAATGCAACTGTGAGATCATTAATAGTGTAGGGGCAAAGGAGTGCTACTGTAAAATAGAATTTTCTTCAAAAAACGTAAGTTCGCAATCATACCAAAAAACATGCAAATCGATGATGTTTACGCAATCAAAGAAATTAGAATTGGTAAGTTAGAAAAAAACATAATGAATTTTTTGGAGTTGGAATATTTTTGTAAACTTTTACAATTAAAAGAAATTGAATTCTGTACCAAATAAAATGACTACTTTCATTAATTCTGCTTTGTGTTGGTTATGAACTTTTAGCATGCTTATTTATCAATTGGTTGAACATATATGGACTGTGTGAGTATCATGTTTCCTGCCACTTATAACATTATAAAGATAGATGTACTCAACTTATTCTTTCTTGATAATGTTACGGTGGCCTCTTTTAACTTCATGTTTTCACACTCATACTAAATGTTCTTTGTGTTCTCCTGGGATTATTAAAAAATTTCTTAATTTATCAATTATGATCTGTATATGCTAAAGATAATGCTTGTACATTTTAAATCTTCTACTACCTTAGATGCCTATCTTCTCATGGAGAAGGCAGCTCACCAGTTGTCATTGCTAGCTTTGGTGTTAGGATCTTGGATATTGGGTAGTTAAAGAGTATGAAAATTAAGGCGATGGCTAGATTCGAGGGTAGCGTTGCTTCCTAAGATGTGAGAGAGAGAATGAAAGACTAAAAGGTAAAACTGGTTTATTCATCAATTGATCATAATACAGCAATACAATTGAGCAGATCAATTGTTAACTACTTAATCAGCTGTAACAACTAACTGACTACCTCAAACACCTCTAACAACAACCACCTGACATCACTGTTTCTACTAGTAACAGCCTATCACTTGACTTCTTTAACACTTGTACATTTGCACATATACCTGTAAGACATGCATCCCAACATAGTGTTACCTATGTTATAGAAGTTTGTTATACTATTGAATTTATAGAAGTTTGTTATAAAACCCATTGTTAGAATAATCCGTGGAACCTAAACTGTATTAAGCTTATTTTGAAATTCATTAATAGACCTAATTTCTTCATGCAATACATGTCAAAAACAATTGATTATAGTATTTCAATTCATTATAAACATATGATTTAAATTCTATATGTATAATAAATATATTTAGAATTTGGCACCTCGTTTTAATTGGGCTTGCGCCTTTTTGTCGCCTCACGCCTTGGGCAATACAAGGTCTTGGCATCTTAAGGTCACCTTTTGCATTTGACTACCTTGGGATAGCCCCAAAAAAAAAAAAAAAAAAAAAAAAGCCAAAGATCAGTAATCAAGCCCAGGTGAAGCTAGAACCGGAAGGGCTATTGGGTCTCAATCTATGCCCCTTGGTTTTATTTATCGAAAGGATCAAGTGGCTTTCAATCATGAAATTTCTGTCCCTCTCTCAGGTTGCTCAGATGTTACCATGCCTATGCATGCAACAACTAATAAGGCCCTTTTTCAAACGTTTTGAGAGGCTCATGTATTCTACCTATCTCTATGAATATGAAGGAAGTTACCAACAACCCAGTGCTTTGCTGGAACACACCATATTTCAGTCCAACAACCAGTTGACCTCTCACTGCTTCACATTAGCAGGAAAAAGTTAGCAAATAGCCAGACTCAAGAAAGTTTCTCAATCTGTTTCCTTTATCCTGTTGCATACTTCTGCAACTCAAGAAAAAGGCTTCTATTCTTGTGCATTAGAAACCACTATTAAAACTTGTGCATAGGACTTGCTATCCCACTTTATTGTTGTTATCCATCAATCGAAGAAGATCCATAATTCATAAAAGTTTGGCTGTAGTGCATGCTCTACTCCTGCTGGCCAAAAAAAAAAGAAAAAAAAAACCGTGAAAGAAAGACCATACGACAAGGCCGCATTCTACCAATGCTGCGTTTGGTCTGAATCAGTTAATCAATTGGGGAATGGGGCTTCTGCCTGGAGACTTCTTGGTTCATAATGCTATTGCATTAGGTTTACATACAAGATACAACTACATTGATCTTGCTACTTACCAAAAAAAAAAAAAAAAACTACATTGATCTGCTCTTACATATTTTCTTGAGGATGTAGGAATTTATATTTTTAGTCATGCCATGCTCATACTAAAGGAGCAATTGTTTTAAGTGTTAAACTGATCAATATATTGTTATTATTAATATATTACTTAGCACATACCCCTTCTAGTCTTAATAAATTGCCACTGCATGTTCTTCAATGGCCATGCACCAACTGGTTACTGATTAGTTATGCTTCTGAATATTTGCAGGTTAGCTCTCAAGGCCTTCACTGATCAGAAAAGATGATTTTTTCCTCACCTTGATGATGGATTACATGATCAGGATGCCAAATCAGCTTCAAAGAAACTTTGTGGTCCCCAAGTACCGATGGAAAATCATCAAGAAGAGCTTAGCGGTTTTAAGACACTATCAGATGTTCTAATGCATTTGGAAAAAGAAGTGCCAAATTTGAAAATTTTCACTTATGAGCGATTGGACTGGTTGAAAAGAGCTTCTTTGCTGCCCTCTTCAACTAATGAGGCTTCCATGGAAACATCTAAAGAACATAATTATCACAGTTCAAATAAACTAAGAGCAGGATCGTTGAGTGCGGTTGCTGTAGAGAAGATTGCTGTAATTGAGTTGCTGTTTCCATCTGTCTTCAGAGCAGTTGTATCTCTGCATCCAGCTGGTTCTATTGACCCTGACTCAGTTGCTTTCTTCTCTCCAGATGAGGTAATCTTGTATATCCAGATATCTTAATTTTTTAACTAAATATCATATCATGCTATTCTCTGTTTACTTGGAGACCCATATGATTCATTGTTCCATTCCTCATCTCTGAGATAATATCCGGATCACAAGTTAAGATTGATTACATTTTATGTGAGTATTCTGATTTCTCCTTTAAGTGCCATATGAGATTTTACTTGAAGATTGTTAGATTTGTGGGCTAAACGGTAAACTGACTACTTGTCTTCATGGCAGTGGAAGTGTGGATATCTTTTGTCCTCCCCTTTATTTTGCAAAATCTTTATCTTTTTACATATTGTGATCTATTTTGTCTTCTATTTTGAAGCTTTTAGTTTTTCCCTGGCTTTCATATTGTAAATGCTTATGTTTATGTTGTCTTTGTACTTTTTTTATTTTTATTTTTTATAATTATTGAGCCTTATTGTTTTACTATTATCTTTTTCCTTTATTATTGAGGGTGCTTAGCTGCAATGTATTTGATTTCTACTGTATTTAACAGGGAGGCAACTACATACATTCTAGAGGTTTTTCAGTTTATCATGTATTTAGACGCATCACGGTAATAGCCTTTGCTGGTCATTTTATCTTTCTCCTAGTTCAGGTGGTTAAAACTTCCTACTTATTTTAGCATTTTCCTATTGCAGGAGCATGCTGCTATGGCTCTGCAGTATTTCCTTGGAAATCAAGCTGAAACAGCTCTACATTCTCTTCTGGTACCATCTCTTTGAGTTTATTGGGCTAATTATATTGTCTACTGTTTTTTTTTTGTACAATCTTATCATACATATTTAAGATTTATAACTTTCTGCTTTTGTTTTTGTAGCATTGGATCTGTAGTTATCAAACTTTATTTTCAAAAGTCTGCAGGTGTGACTCTGTTTCCCACTTTTTAAGATTTCTTTGATGGTGTTTGACTTCTAAATTTTATGTTGTTGGTGGTGCAGTAAGTGTGGACGGCTAACTTCTAACTTCTAACTTCTAACTTCTAACTTCTAATTTCAGCTTAGTGTTACCTCTGCACAATCACCCCAATGCATCAACTTCTTAATGTTTAGTTACACATGAGGTTCCTAACCTTTGGGTGGTTAAGAATTGAAAAAGACTTTTTTATAATCCTCCTCCTCTTCTTCTTTTTTTCCCTCCCTTCCCCCAGATAAGTAAATATAAAATAAAAATAAAAATGTAATTGCAGAAAACAGATTTGTGGACCAATGTTATATAAGATCCATAGGTTCTGGTTCATCCTGAGATGCAAAACACAGAATCGCTCTTGGTCCAAACACTCCAAACACAGGTATAATCCTCTTCTTGAACTAATATTTTTTTATCTTTCGTTCCTTGGCTTGATTTGAGTATTTTTAACCCAATAAAAAAAAATTCTTAGATGTATTGTTTTGTTGACTCCATTTCCTTCCATTGTTTTTCAGGTGTAAGTTCTCATTTTTTTCAAATGAATATTCTCACTTATTACTTCACAACTCATACACCGTTCATAGAACCATTTCATCAAACCCATAATTTGCTTTACAAACCCACAAACGAAAATACAATCAGAAAATTAAAACAAACCCAAAACAAATCAGTGAAAATACCATGAAACAAGATACACAAACAAATCAAACAAAACCCACAAACAAATCAAACAAAACCCACAAACAAATCAAATGAAACCCCAACAAACTAGATTAAATATCAATGTAATCCAGATATTAACACTTTTTACACTAATGAAACCCAATCAAATGCTCAATCAGTTTTGCTAAATTTAATTTCCCAAACAACCAAACAGAATAATATACATGCATTCACTGAAATGACATGAACCACCAAAACCCAGAAAGATCCGAAATTGAAAAACGAAATAGGAAACATCATGAAATTCCAAAACCTAAGATTGGAGTTCGAGAAAGAGAGAGTACCTTAGGCGCACGGTGGTTCAATGGGAGCAGTACTGACTTTGAGTGCCTCACTGTCAATGGGAGCAGAACTCAGTTTCGGTGGCTGAGTCTCAATGGGAGAACCACCTTCGGCACGGCGAGTTTGACAGAGCGGAGTGTCTGAGAGTGAGTTGATTTTGAAATTTTCACAGTGAGGGGAAGAGTTTGAGAGAGTTTGAGAGAGTTTGAGAGAGCGGTGTCTGAGATTGAGAGATTTTGAACGGGTCTCTGTAGATTGTTTTAAGTGGGAAGGGAAAAAAGCGTTAAAGCGAAAGCGAGTTTATAAAACTCGATTTCCAAAAGCGAGTTTATAAAACTCGATTTCCAAAATCGAGTTTTATAAACTCGCTATCCAAGTGGAAACTTTCGCCATGTCAGCAACTGAAAAACAACAAAAACGAGTCTTAAAAGCTCGATTTTTAAATTGAATCTCGAGTTTAAGAAACTCGAGATGCTATTATTACAAATTGTTTCGTAACAGGACAACTAACGAAATACTTAGCATATTACAGTTATTTAGCAACGAAAATCCACAAATCTTAACCATTAATTTAAGTTTAGTGGAAACCTACTACCGGTAGACCAAGTAAACATATAAAAGCCAAAAAGAAAAACAGTGGGTCCTCTTCCCCATCCTCTCTCCCATCCTCCCTCTCTGGCATTCTCTTAAAAAACCCAGATTCCTTCTTCTCAAATGGGTTCCTTATGTTATGTCCATCAATTTCACCGTCATCTCGTCGGCATCCCCATTTACCAACCGCTGAAGGTTTCTTAAAGGATCAAATCTTTTGATTTTTAAGGTAAGGATAGAATAAAACCCTAATTTCTTGGTTGGTTTTTGAGAATTTTTTGGAATTTCGCTCTTAAATTTCATTGTACCACAACGTTGGCAGTACTTCTATGCTGAAGAGGTACTAATTTGGTTATTTCTTTTCAAGTGGCACATAAAGTGCTTGTTAAAATGCTTCATAGGGATTCGGTTTTTCTAAACTTGTTGTGGCTTTGTGTTCAATGATTAGGGGGTTTGGGTTTTTGTTAGTGTGGTGCTGAAATTTGGTTTTTTTTTTTTTTTTTTTTAATTGTTAGCAAAGGAGAAGGCCACACCTTTGTATTTAAGGTGGAAGGCTTTTTATAAAAAATATAACATTTTTTCTACTATGTCTTAACTCCTAAGGAGGAGTTGCTATTGCTTTGTTTCTATTTCATATCTTTTCTTTGGTGTACATCATTTTAATTACTCAACACTATTATTTATAGATGTAGAGAGTCAGTCAATTTGGTTGATTCCTTGAGTATGTTGAAAAAGAAAATAGCCGGTTGTAATTCTGTTGCTACTGCACATTTCAAAGTCAAGGTTTGAATTTTGTTTTGAGTAGTTGTTTTCTAGCTTTAGAGTTTAAGAGCTTTTGTGTTGCATTTTGGCTTGCTATTTTCCTTGTTTTGGGAATAGCATCACAGGTTGTTTCTGGTGTCTGAGCTAATAGGCTATAGACTTTTCAGTTGATTTATCCACACACACACACACACAAAAAAAAGATTAAAGAGATTGCATATCAAAATAACAAAATGTTTTGATATATCCCGTAATTTTCATATTGACAATGTTGAATCTATCAGTGGCATTTCCAGATGGCTAAATAAGGGAAAGCGAACTGCTTTTTGTGATGGTGGTGCTTAGATTACTCAATGACATGGTTTTCTTGTGAATTTCACAAGGTAAATTGAGTTTTTTCATATTCATTTCTTCATACCATTATATGCTTATTTTATTTCTTGGAAATTTGTTCATATGAAACAAAGAGAGCAAGACCCTTAGGCAAATGCTGTTGAGAACATTTGTAATGCAACTAGTTATGTCTAGTGCTTAGTCCAGAGAGTTGATACACACATAAATTACAGAAATTGAAAGATACAATTCTAAGGTCTAAGCATTCAAATGGATGATTTGTGTTTAAATTTTAATTAGGCAAGATAACCAAGAGTGAAAAAGAAAATTAACAGGAAAATTGAGAGCACTTCTTAACTAGTTAGTGCTTCTCTTTCACTTTCTTACAAAATTTACATTTGGCTTTGTGTTCTACTCAGAAACTGCTTGATTATTTCATTGAGTCATTCATGTAACAATACTATTAATTTTGCTAACTTGCAAGTAGACATATTGATTATTAGCTTTGCACATTCCTTTTATTTAAATTTGTATTGTTGAGTTTTCAAACATTGTAATGTAAACGCAGATTTACATGGTTTGTTAGTGCATTAGTATTCTTTACTTCTTCTTTTTTCTTTTCCTTTTTTTCTTTATGGGTAAGATATATATTATTAACCTTGCACATAGATCTTTAATAACCCTGCACTCTCTGTACATCACTCTATAGAGACTAGATTTACAATAACCAAAGGAATAACGTAAAGCTCCCTGGAAACACACAAATATCAGTGACAGGGTAAGACCCCACTTCTGTTACAGCAAATACACTCAACTCCTATAACATTAGAAAAGAGAGCTTCTTTAAAACAAACCAATGATCAACTCCCTGCCCAAGCTTTCCCCATTTGCTTTAGTTGACAGCCACAATTACTTGCTCTCCCTCTCTCAATCGGTTTAAAGTAAAAGTCTTAACTGGTCAGATAAAAGAATGACACTCCAATTCTTTCCTTTATGACTATATTTTCATGGATTGTGATCTAATTTTACAAAAAATAGCCATCTTTCATCTTTGGTAACTCATAATCTTATGGAAAATTTTGGAATAAAAAACTATAGACTTTGTATCTGCTATGATCTGCCCAAATTGAATGACTTTCCAAGGCTAACTCAACTATATGGCTGTGTGCTGACTACTTCCTGGTATTGCAGTTTTCAAGCTATAACAAGTTTTGTCCATGTGTTTAAAGATTGCTTTGAGAAAATTTTGTAGATACATAATGCCTTTCATTTCTACATAAGTTTATCACTAATACAATCATCACATAATGTCCTGCTTTTTATTTTATTTTTTCCCCTTTCCTTTGTTTTATTGTCCAATTTATTTTATTTAAGTTAACTCATTGCTTCTTCTTTTTTTTCTCCTTAGAAAAATACAAAAGCATGTGCTTATAAAAACAAAGTTATTGACAATTGGAGGACATTGAGATCTTGTGTGGGATGGATAGAGCTATTGGAGTTGGTGCAAAATATGTGGACGATGCAGTTGAATTTATGACTGAGGAAGGAGAAAATTGATGAATTCTCCTATTGCACAACAACACGTCAACATTTGGTATCAATCAGTTATGCAATTGAGCCTTGACAAAGAAAAAAGAGTAGAAAAGATCCACTTTGAAACAATTTTTAAGTTTGAGATTTTGAATGTTGTTAAAAAAACCCATGTATTTTGAGTACTCTCTCTCTAAAATATTTTAGTTGGCAAGACATTTTTTTTTAGTCAGCTATGATGGAAGATATTTAGTCATTATCTTGTCAATTGGTCTATCAATGGCTTCTTTGTTTTGAATTTTGTGCAAAAAACACATATTTTGGATACTTTATCGACTCTCTTGAAATAGAACTTTCTAGTTGTTATTGAAACAATTTTTTAGTTTGAGATTTTAAATGTTGAGAAAAAACTCATGCATTTAGGCTCTCTCTTTATGTTGATATAGAACATTTTAGTTGTCAATAGTTGGAAAAAAAAAAAAAAAAATTAGTTAGCTATGATGATAGACTTTTAGTCATCATCTTGTCAATTGGATTATCAATGGCTTTTTTATTATCTCATGTATTTATTAAAAAATGTTACTAAAATTAAAATGTAGAAGGTTTTAGAGAAATAATAATTGGAAAAAATATTTTATTGATCTTAAATCCAAATCCAAATTCAAATTTATGTATCTAAACAATGAAATTTCAAATCCTTCATTGTATAAAAAGACCTAAACAAGGAATTTAAAAATCAATGGATTTCAAATTAAGGCTTTTTAAATCCATTAATTTCAAAATCAACGGGTTTCAAATCAAGCAAATAGAGTGGTTGTATAAAATTTTTATTTTCATTTTGGTTTGCGAATAGAGGTTTCAATGGGTATTTTGGTCATATTTTAGATTTCGTGGTTATTTTAGTCATTTTTTAGGTTTTATGGTAATTTCAGTCATTTTTTAAGTTTCAAGGTCACGTGGTAATTTTTTTGTCCTAAGGCTATTTTGGTCATTTTTTAAGTTCGTGGTTATTTCAGTCATTCTTTGGATTTTATAGTAATTTTTAAGTTTTAGGGTGATTTTTTTTCCATATTTTAGGTTCTAAGGGTATTTCGGTAATTTTCTTATTTTAGAGGTATTATAGTAATTGGTGAGAAAAAAAAAAAAAAAAAAAAAAAGAGAACCATTGAATGGGACAAAAGTACTACCGAATGTGAGAAATGTACAGTCTAATGTGATGTTGGTACTGCCTAATGTGATAATGGAACCATCAAATGTGAGAAAGAAATAAGGGGACCACTAAATGTGACAAAAGTACAGTCACATGTGATGTTAGTATTGTACAATGTGAGAAAGGCATCGTCAAATGTGAGAAAAAAAATTAAAGTAAAACCAAATGTGACAATGGAACCATCAAATATGAGAAAGAAATAAAGGGACCACTAAATATGACAAAAGTACAATCACATGTGATGTTGGTACTGCACACAATGTGAGAAAGGCATCGTCAAATGTGAGAAAAAAATTAAAGTAAAACCAAGTGTGAGAAAAGTACAGTCAAATGTGATGTTGATACTGTCTAATGTAACAATAGAACCATCATTTGCGAGAAAAAAAATTGAACCACCAAACATGACAAAAGTACAGTCACATGTGATTTTGATACTGTACAATTTGAAGATGGTACCATTAAATGTTAGAAAAAAAAATACTAGTACAACTAAATGTAGCAAAAGTACTGTTATATGTGATATTGGTACTATTTAATGTGATAAAAGAACCATCAAATGTGAGGAAAAAAAATAAGAGAACTATCAAAAGTACGGTCACATGTGATATTGGTACTGCCCAATTAGAGGTAGCAATTTGTGTTCGCGGGTCGGGTTCGTGTCATGTCAAGCCATAAGTATTTGACTATATGAGTTGACCCGAACCTAACTTGTTTAGTAAACGTGTCAGGAATTCTCAACCCGAACATGACCTGTTTATTAACACAGGTCGACCTAACCTGACAAGTTTAACTTGTTTAATTAACAAGTCATGTAAAAGTTAATATAAATGACCCGTTTAATAATTTTTTTATTAATAGGTCATACCTAACCTATATAATTTTTATCAATTCTCATATATCTAAAATTAATATACAATTACAACTATAAATATAGTAATAAACATATAAAAACAACCATAAAATAAGTAATAATATCAAAATAATTAATTGTAGGGATGTTGAGCCTAGGAGTTCTTTATCTGGTTGTATCTTGGGCCCATCGCCCAAGACGAGGACAAGGATCTGTCTGAGGAGAAGTTTTCATCAGAAGAGACTGTGTTGATGAATAAAGAGGTTAGTTTTGGTCATAATGGCTTATGAGAGTGGGCCGAGGATGAATGCGTCCTTGGCTAGACAAAGCCGAGGTCCTAAGAGATAGCCTGTCAACAAAGGTAACGATCCCGGAAATTTAGTTGGAGCGGATAAGCATTGCAAAGACATCAGATAGGGAGGAGTTCTAAAATATCTAAGGAGAAAGCTACTACCACTGCATTAAATGCACTGCAGCTAACTCTCTGGCCGCATTAATTTGGAGGTAATGCCTGAACAGTGGATTTCAGCCTTACAGCTATTACATAAGGACTTATGGGGAGTGCTGATGAGACAACTATCCACCCCAATCGTCTGGCATGCACGTGGAAGGTGAAGATGAAAAGGAGAGACAGTATAAAAGAAGGAAGTGGCATTGAGACAAGGGGATCGGAAAAATAAAAAAAGAAACACTGTAGCAATCTACAACCAGACTTGTAAAATTACCTAAGAACATTATATAAGAACCAGTGTCCTCGGACTTTGCCGATGATGTTTTTTCTTTAGTTTACACTTGTATATTTTCATTCTTTTGTTATCAAACCTACCTAACTTGTTGTTTGGTTAACTAAAACCCAGTTTTCTAACTCATTCTCTACAAATTCACTGTTCTGGACTTTTGGGCCTAAGTCCATTCATATCTTGGGCTAGGATATCAATTATGGTCCTTACATTAATAATTTAAGAAGCTAAACATGTTAAATAGGTCAGTCAGGTTCGCATGTTGAACACAAACATGACTCGTTTTTAAACAGATTAGTTGTGTTAACCCGAATATGACCTGAACCTGTTTAGCCTTAACGCATGACCTGTTTATAAACGGGTTAGTCGTGTCAGGTTTGCAAGTCATGTCAGATTTTCCCACCCCTATGCTCAATGTGACAATGGAACTGTCAAATGTGAGTAAAAATTAAAGTATCACTAAATGTGAGAAAAGTTCAGTCAAATAAGATGTTAGTACTGCCCAATGTGCAATGGAACCATCAAATGTGAGAAAAAAAGAAAAGAAAAAAAAGAAGCACGGAATGTGACAAAAGTACAATCACATGTGATGTTGGTACTACACAATTTGAAGATGATACTATCAAATGTGAGAAAAAAATAAGAGTACAACCAAATGTGGCAAAAGTACGGTCAAATGTGATGTTAGTACTGCCCAATGTGACAATGGAATCATCAAATGTGAGAAAAAAAATAAGGGAACTGAGAGTTCAAAAACGTGTACAAAACACCTTTGAACGTTTAGACCCCCAAATTACAAAATAACCAATTCAAGCTTTATGACAAACAACTAGTGTGCGGAAAATGAACATAAGCTATAAACAGAATTGGAAATCAATCTAAGCCAATTATAAATCACATCCACAGCAGAAAATAAAAGGCAAAGATAAAGGGAAGAGAGATGCAAACACAAAGACAACACGCGATGTGTTATCGAAGAGGAAACCAAAGCCCTCGACGTAAAACCTCTCCGCCGCCCTCCAAGCGGTCAATAATCCACTAGAAAATGTAGTTGGGATACATGAACAGCAATAGACCCTCCAAGCCTAATCTACCCGATGTACCTAAGCTCTCCAAGCTTCTTGCTCCAACGAGGTTGCGCCGAACCTTTTTTTTTTCTAGCTTACCGGATTCCGCTACTAGACCGTAGCATCAGCCATCCTTGGCATCTTCCAATGCTTCCCAAAGCTCCAAAAACACTCAACACTCTGAATGGGTGTGGGTAGTGTTTGGATAGAAATCTCCTCTCAATAGGTATGACAATGAGAGAGGGAATGAGAAGAGACTACAAAAATTTCTCTTTAAGAATGAGTAGCTCTCTCTAATTGGGTGGGTGTTTTGAAGAAACCTCTCTTAGGGTTTTTCTTTCTGAATAACCACACATATCTTGTGGGAATGAGAGGTATTTATACTGGTGTGAGAATGGAATACGAAGAGTCATTTTTTTTTTCCAAAAACAGGGCTGGCTGGCGACTTGACCTCGCGACTTGACTGAGTCGCGAGTTCAAGTCGCGAGCTAACTTAATGGCCAGTCTGGATTTTTGTCGTGTAGTGCTCCAGGTGGCGTGACTGTTCAGCTCCCCTGCATGCTCTGCACGTGAGCAACTTTGGCGGCTTGCAAGCCGCGAGCCACCCGCGAGTCCTAGCCACGAGTCTCTGCTTCACTGCACTGTCTTGAGCATTTCTTCACACTCTCTCACACACTACCCTTACATGATTCCCACCTAAATACAAGGTTTCTAAGTGCTATATTACAAGCAAATTTGTCATGGAATAAAGCCAACACATGGTTGATTAAATTCAACCTTACAGGAACCATCAAATGTGACAAAAGTGCAATCACATGTGATGTTAGTATTGCTCAATGTGATAATGGAACTGTCAAATGTGAGGAAAAAATTAAAATACTACCGAATGTGAGAAATGTACAATCAAATGTGATGTTGGTACTAGTCATTTGGGACACTTCTGCACACGTGGATCTAATGAAAATGCCTAAAAAACATAAAACCCAGTGTAGTAGCCTTGATTGATGACTATTTCATATTGGATTTGTAGTTTCAATTCAAGTGTTTACTGAAAATTTTAAAATTGTCAACAATCTTTGGATTGGATTTTTTTGCATAACTTGCTAATTGTATAGTTACCCTATTTCCAACCTTAGACACCACAATAAATACAAAACTATGATTAAGTTGCAGATATTGCATAAGAACAATTAGAGAGCATACAAGGTTATACATCTTCAGTTTTATAGTATATATAAATAATAAAAATATAAATATCAAGAAAGTGACCTCAACTAGGTTATTTTATAGGGAGGTATGCCCATAAATGTGATGGAAGCTTCCAAGGGGGGATACGTAAGAAGTTAATTGGTACACCAATTAAGTGTGGAAGAAACCAAGATAAAACCAGCTGATTTTTTTTTGTGAACAAAAGTAATTATTATGGTTGGGCTAATTTCTTAGGATGCTTTTTTTTTTTTTTTTTTTTGGTTTTAGATTTTAGATCTAAATTTTTTAATAACTTTTAAAAAAATTACTATTGTGATGAGCGATTATTAGTAAATAAAAAAGTGACTTCAGTAGTAGGTCCAAATGTAAAATTATGGTTAGATGTGATATTAGTACTGCCTACTGTGACAATTGAATTGTAAATTGTAAGAAAAAAAATAGAGTACCATTGAATGTGACAAAAATACGATCAGAAGTGATGTTGGTATTGCCCAATGTAATAATAGAACTATCAAATTTGAGAATAAAAAATAGTGTACCATTAAATGTGACAAAAATAGAGTCAGATGCGATGTTGGTACTACTTAATATGACAATAAAACCATCAAATTTGAGAAAAAAATAAAGGAGTCATTATATGTGATAGGAGAACTGTAAAATTTGATATTGGAACTGCACAATGTGATAATAGAACCATCAAATTTGAGAAACAAATAAAGGAACCACTAAATGTAACAAAAGAACTATAAAATGTAATGTTGGAACTGTACAATGTGACGATGGAACCGTTAAATGTGAGAAAAAAATAAGGGAATCACCAAATGTGACAAAAGAACTGTCAAATGTGATGTTGAAATTGTACGATGTGAAGATGGAAGCGTCAAATGTGAGAAAAAAAGTAAGGGAACCACCAAATATGAGAAAAGAATTGTCACATGTAATATTGGAACTTCACAATGTGAGGATGAAATTGTCAAATATGAGAAAAAAAATGAGGGAGCCACTGAAGTATCAAAAGAATTGTCACATGTGATGTTGGAACTACACAATGTGAGGATGAAACTGTCAAATGTGAGAAAAAAGTAAGGGAACCACCTAATGTGACAAAAGAACTATCACATGTGACAAAAATAGAGTAGATGTGATGTTGATACTGCTTAATATTGTAACACCCCGACCCAACTTTATAATTAAACTATATGTTTAAGTGGTTAAGTATTATTAATATTTTAAGCCACTTACTTACAAAAATTATATAAAAGTATTTAATAAACATATTAGTTTATAATGTCATTGAATAAGAATTTTAAAGATTATAAATAATTGAAATGACTATTTGTATTATAAATATATACTTAGCATGTACAAAACTATATTAGGTAGTTAAGTTATGAGATATATATATATATATATATATATATATATATATATGTGTGTGTGTGTGTGTGTGTGTATCTATATGCAAAGTGATATTATTTTTGTAGAAAAGTAAGTGTGAATGCAAGAAATTATTTTGGTAGAAAAGTGAGTGTGAATGCAAGAAAGTTGAAAAGATGAGTTATCCTCCCTTTCCTTAGCAATATACGTATGTCACCCAAGATAGTTCACCCAAAATATTTTTGCTAGACTTCTTGGCTGCACCAGAAATTTCCCTTGGTCATTCTTGCTTTACTTCTTTGTTTTCTTCCTTCTTTGTTCTTATTGGTTGCACTTTATCTCTTCTTTGACTTTCTCAAAGAAAGAAGACTTAAGAAACTCTTTTGCTCCCATTTCCCACGGATCCATGCAAATCAGAAATTTGCACCTCACTTTACACTCTTAAGGAAAGTGCTAGGAAGCTCTCTTGAGTCTTCCCTCAAGTCCACCGGTTCACACACCAAAAGAAAGACAAAACCCCACCCAAAAGTCTTCCCCTAATCTCATTTTCTTGGCTGCACCAGATAGAAAGTCCAGCAGCAAGAAGGAAGCTTCTTTCAACTCCCTCAAGCTCTCTACCTCTCATACTTCTGGTCCAGCCACTAGGAAAGGAAAATCCTTTCATGTAAGTCTACATTTATATACATATATATATATATATATTCTGTTTCAAGAAGCCTTGAATTTGTGTTGGTGATTTGTTGAAGGTAGATTAGGGTTTTTATTAATTAATGATTTTGTATGATTAAGGAAGTACGAAAAAGTTAGGATGAGTATTGTTGATGCTGCTGCTGGGATTTTTGGTTGTGTTTATTTTGCCCTAAATGGTTAAATGACTGCATGTAAGTGTTTTATAACATGTCTTATAAGTGTATAAAAATCCCCATATGAAAATACCACTCTTTGATAATTGTTTGTGAATTTACGAGAAAAACGTTGCAAAGCTGTCACTGTGACAGATTCTGTGTTTGTGTATGTTAAATTATGTATTAAATTATATATAGTGAATTTGGATGCTAGGGATAATTCCTATGAAATTTAAGACACTTGTGGTTGTTACTGAATTGGTCTCACAGTATTTGGATTAATATAAAAATAATGGTTTAATTTATAAATTGCATGAAATTCTGTCAGGACAGATTTGAGTATGTTGTCTTGCATGATTTTTAGTAAATTATGGGTTTATGCTTTGACTACGAAATTTTTATGGTATATACTGGACATACAGAGGAGTAGTTTTGTAAATTTTCATGACAATTGGATATGTTTGAACAACCCATTCGTATTTTACAAATGGAGCATACGCTGCTAGAATAAAACAGTGAACAGTAAGGGACATGCCTAACTTTGAGGATTTAATTCTCAAGTTAGGGTGTATTTTTTGAGCTATAATTTAATACGCTCATCCTTTGGTATGTTGGAAGCATATATAAATTTTATAGATTGGTTTCTCTATGGTTTGGCTGCAAATGTGTTTGATGATTGTATCAAATGCTTTGGGGAACTTTATGTGATGAGAATTAGGATTTCCTTGATTCTAAGAGATAGGCTTTGAGATGAATGTGAAGTTTATGATAAGGAATTATGGATAGTAATAAGCTTTGATATTTGGTTTAGGTGTTACCAGTTTCCCAGGTTTAAGCTCCTTTGACTTTAGGCTCTCGGTTCCTCTGCTTTCAGGTAAGGGATAAGTTATATGGGCATTTGATAAGTCATGAGATTATTTTAAAGTATATTATGCATTAAAATGTTTTTGATTAGAGATATGGCATGTAATCATTATTCTGACAAAGATATGTTCGTGAGTTTTCGAAAAACTTATGTATATGATTTAAGCATATTGATGCTATTATTGATTCCACGAACATGATGTTTAATTAAAAGAATGGAAATGCTATTATTATGAAATGTTATGCAAAATAAGAAATTTCAGTATGATGTAAGGTATGAAATGTTTTCGGGTTATGTCCTCTGGTAATCTGAACTCGGCTAGTAGGGGTTAATTACTGGCTTTCCATGGAAATATGTTATCTGTTTGGCCATTAAAGTAGAGGAAATGGGGTTGCCTGTAACTCTAGGCCATTTAAAGTAGAGGAAATGGGGTTGCCCGTATCTCTAATCTGACTAAGGCCTTCTCCCCAATGTGTACGGACGGCGGAGAGGAACAAAACCTGGAGGGGATGTGCCATCAGACCTCCCAAAGGGGACAATATCATACACACGGGGGCACCCAAATGTGATGAGGCCTTCTCTGTACAGCTTATCAGACATGGACTAACCAATAAGTTATTTATGAACAGCTATGTTATGTTATTAATCATGAGAGAATTATTTTGTTTAAATGTAATATGAAAAGTTAAAAGCTCTCATGAAAATAAGAAGTTTCTAATGAAAAGAAAGCTGTTCATTAAAGATTAAAGTTTCTGAAGTTCTGTTATGCTATAAAGGTAAAGTTCTGACGAAAGTACAAGTTATGTTTAAAAGTTATCAGATACCTGTTCTTTATGAAATATTAAGTTTTACGACTATGAAAGTTATAATATTTTTGGAAAGAGGTTTATAAAGAAAAGTTTTCTTATTAGTCAAGATGTTTCTAGCTTAATACAAAGTTGCCGATTATCTGATTTAAGTTAAAATAATTATCATGTAATGAGAATATATGTATGGCGACTTTGTAGGAAGTGAAAGAAGTTTAATCCGAAAGGTTTTGGTAATATTAAACCGATAAGAAAAAGGAGAACAATTATTTTCTATGATGAGCGTATAAGCTATTATTATGAATAGTATAAAATACTATGCATGAAAAGATGTTCTTCTGTTCGAATATTCATAGAATGAAATGATTTGGTTACATGCATCCTTATTAAATTCTCATATATCTTACCTTTACTGAGCTGTGTAGCTCACCCCTTCCACTCTTTCAGTTAGTAGGTTTTATTTTGGAGCAGAGGGAGCCTTAGTCGAGTTTTGGAAGGAGCTGGTTTTAGTTTGATATGTATAGATCCTAAATTAGCAATTTGATGTGTAGCTTTATAGTATTGTGTATTTTAGGATCTAATGAAAGTGTATACCTTAAAGTATTAAGAGATGTATTATGTGAAATTCCGAAGTCGAACAATTGGTGAATTATGTTATTCTTTGGAGTACAATGTAGATGCTCTGAATGTCAAGTCAAAGGTTACATATTTAAGTAAAGAAACAAGGATTGAAAAGAAAAAGAAACTTTTAGGTAAAAGTTTTGTAAAAGTTAAGTGGTTCTTGTTAATATTAGGTTTAGGCTTGATATTAGCATGCTGGTCATGTTCACAAATCCGAGTATCGGGTTTGGGGCGTGACAAATATGACAATGGAACCATTAAATTTGAGAAAATAAAATAAAGGAACCACTATATGTGACAAAAGAACTGTGAAATGTGATGTTGGAACTGCACAATATGATAATAAAACCGTCAAATGTGAGGAAAAAAAAAAAAAAAAAAAGAACCACCGAATGTGACAAAAGAATTATCAAATGTGATGTTGGAACTGCACAATGTGAGGATAGAACAATCAAATGTGAGAGAAAAAAAGTAAGTGAACCACCAAATATGAGAAAAGAACTGTCACATGTGATGTTAGAACTGTACAATGTAATGATGGAACTGTCAAATGTAAGAAAAAAGTAAGGGAACCACCAAATGTGAGAAAAGAACTGTCACATGTGATGTTGGAACTACACAATGTGAGGATGGAATCATCAAATGTGAGAAAAAAAAAAAAAAAAGGGAACCACCGAATGTGACAAAAGAGTAAGGGAATCACTAAATGTGAGAAAAGAACTGTCACATGTGATGTTGGAACTACACAATGTGAGGATGAAACCATTAAATGTGAGAAAAAAAAATAAGGGAACCACCGAATGTGAGAAAAGAGTAAGGGACTCACTAAATGTGAGAAAAGAACTGTCACATGTGACGTTGGAACTACACAATATGAGAATGAAACTGTCAAATGTGAGAAAAAAGTAAGGGGACCATTAAATGTGAGAAAAGAACTGTCATATGTGATGTTGGAATTGCACAATGTGATGATGAAACTGTCAAATGTGAGGATGAAACTGTCAAATGTGAGAAAAAAATAGGGGAACCGTCGAATGTGACAAAAGAATAAAGGAACCACTAAATGTGAGAAAAGAACTGTCACATGTGATGTTGGAACTGCACAATGTGAGGATGGAACTGTCAAATGTGAGAAAAAAGTAAGGGAACCATTAAATATAAGAAAAGAACTGTCACATGTGATATTGGAACTGTAAAATGTGACGATGAAACTGTCAAATGTGAGAAAAAAAGTAAAGGAACCATTAAATGTGACAAAAGAACTATCACATGTGATATTGGAATTGCACAATGTGACGATGAAACCGTCAAATGTGAGAAAAAAAAAAAATAAGGAAACCACTAAATGTGAAAAAAAAACCGTCACATGTGATGTTGAAACTGAACAATGTGAGAATAAAACCATCAAATGTGAGGAAAAAAATAACGGAATCGTCAAATGTGAGAAAAAGTAAGGGAACCATTAAATGTGAGAAAAGAACTGTCACATGTGATGTTGGAACTGTACAATGTGAGAATGGAACTGTCAAATGTGAGAAAAAGTAAGGGAACCATTAAATGTGACAAAAGAACTGTCACATGTGATGTTGAAACTACACAATGTGACGATGGAACCGTCAAATGTGAGAAAAAAAATAACAGAACCATCAAATGTGACAAAAGAACTGTCACATGTGAAGTTGGATCTGCACAATGTGAGGATAGAATCGTCAAATGTAAGAAAAAGGTAACAGAACCACCAAATGTAATAAAAGAACTATCACATTTGATATTGGAACTGTACAATGTGAGGATGAAACCGTCAAATATGAGAAAAAAATAAATAAAAATAACTATTAGACCAAGTTTACTATTAGTGGGTACGGTAACTTTTTTTGGGTACTGTAGAATTACCCTCCTAAAAATGTGCTAATCAGCCAAAATTGGTACTAGAGAGTAAAGAGAGTGATCAAATGAGAGCTTCAATTAAAGCTTAATAAGAAGCTTCAAATTCCCTCAATTTTCTTGTCTCCCTCGAAGTCTAAGTCCAAAGTCCAACAACACATTTCCTGAATTTTATTTCCTTCCCTAACTCTCACTCTAACCTCTTGTCTTGTGGTCCATGGCGCCGCATAAGAAATCGAAGAAGAGCAAAAGGGAGCTGAAAAAATTGAAGAAACGCAAAAGTATAAGCACTGTGGTTCCTCCTGTTGAGTCCAAAACCACTGAGTCTGACTGGTGGGACACTTTCTGGCGCAAGAATTCTTCTTCAACCCCAGGTTTCCTTTTTTTTTTTTTTTTTTTTTTTTTTTTTTAATTTTATATATATATTTTTTTATTTATCTCACTCACTCTTCTTTTCCTTCCTTCACTGAGTTTTTTTAGAAGAAATTCAACTCATGGGCATTCATATTTTATGGTAAAGTTGTGTGTTTTTGCTATCATGGTTTTGATCAGGGTTATAGTATTAATGGGGTTCTGTTCTTTTTTCATAATTTAAGGGGGAAAAAAAAAAAGAAGAGAGACAATTTTATTTTTGTACTCTACCATGGTTTTGATCAGGATTATAGTAGTAATGGGTTTGTGTATTTGATCATGTTTGTTTTGGCATTCATATTTTGAGGTATTTTTTTCCTCTTTCATGATTTTGTTCAGGGTAGTAGTATTAATGGGTTTGTGTGTTTGATAATGTGGTTTCATTTTGATCTCACTCACTCTTTTTTACCTTCCTTCACTGCATTTTTAGTGGGAATTTAACTCATGGGCATTCATATTTTGAGGTAAAGTTATATTCTTTTTTTGGCTATCATGAATTTTTTGAAGGTTATAGAATTGATGGGCTTGTGTATTTGATAATGCTTGTTGTGCAAAAACTCGTGGGCACTCATATTTTGAGGTAAATTTATGTTTTTTTTTTCTATCATGATTTTGGTCTGAGTTATACTATTAATGGGTTTCTGTATTTGATATGTTTGTTGTGCTAAATTCCATTTGAAGGAATTTGTTATTTGGGTCCAAAATGACTTTGCAATACTCTACTTTTAAGTTTAGGTGATTTAATGGTTTTAGTACTGTCACAACACAAGCTCAGACATGTCTCAGAAAGGAATGGGTAGCGTTTTAGGCACAATCCTAGAGTGGATTCTGGAGCGTAAGCCACTGATACCTTGTTTTTAATGAGTTAAGAAACTCTGAAAAATAGAGCATAAAAATAGTGGCTTTGAGTAAGAAATTTGAAGTAGAATGATGAATTTGGTTCCTAATCTTGGAAATATTAGATTTGAGTATGAGATAAGTAGTTTGACTTTAACTTTGTGAATTGAAATCCATGATAACTTTGTGAATTAGAATTTGAAGTATATTTCTGTACTTCAAACTTACAGGTAGTTCGGTACCCAGTGATGAAGCAGAAGGTTTCAAGCATTTCTTCAGGGTTTCAAAAAATACCTTTGAATATATCTGTTCTCTTGTAAGAGAAGATCTTATATCAAGGCCACCGTCAGGGCTTATCAACATCGAGGGAAGACTTCTTAGTGTTGAGAAACAGGTTGCAATCGCCTTGAGAAGGCTGGCCTCTGGTGAGTCCCAAGTCTCCGTGGGAGCTTCATTTGGGGTTGGCCAGTCCACAGTTTCTCAGGTGACTTGGAGATTCATTGAAGCACTAGAAGAACGTGCCAAACATCATCTCAAGTGGCCTGATTCCAATAGAATGGAGGAAGTCAAGTCCAAATTTGAAGTGTCTTTTGGGATGCCTAATTGTTGTGGAGCCATTGATGCAACACACATCATCATGACCCTTCCCGCTGTACAGACCTCTGATGATTGGTGTGATCCAGAGAATAACTACAGCATGCTATTGCAGGGAATTGTTGACCACGAAATGAGATTTCTTGATATTGTTACAGGTTGGCCTGGAGGCATGACAGTTTCCAGGGTATTGAAGTGTACTGGTTTTTCCAAACTCTGTGAGGGTGGAGAGCGGTTAAATGGAGGTGTAAGAACTTTACTTGGAGGAGAGGACATTAGGGAGTTTATAGTTGGTGGAGTTGGCTACCCTCTTCTTCCATGGCTCATAACCCCCTATGATAGTAATGGCCTCTCGGCTTCCATGTCCACGTTCAATGCCTTGCATGAGGCCGCAAGGTTGCTTGCAGTGAGGGCATTCTCACGGGTAAAGGGTAGTTGGAGAATCCTTAACAAGGTTATGTGGAGGCCAGATAAGCGGAAACTGCCTAGCATTATCCTAGTATGTTGTTTACTACACAATATTGTGATTGACTGTGGAGATAATTTACTTCCAGATGTTGCTTTGTCTGGTCATCATGACCCTGGATATGGAGAACAGTACTGTAAGCAAGTTGATCCATTGGGGAGGACTATGAGAGACAACCTAGCCAAATTCTTCCATCAGGGCAAAGAAAAAGCTGTGTCAAAGTAATCTAATTCTATTCTTTATTTACAGCACTAATACTGCTTTCTGTGTTGTTGTAGCCTAGATTGAAGTTCAACCTCTTTAAACGGGTGTCATGTGCATTTTGTTGTTGAAATTAAGATTATAAAAACAGTTTATTCTTTGAAGTGCCGTTTGGTTTTCTAAACGTCAAGATTTGGTTATTTGCCCCACTTTTTGGGGAATGTTGGGGCCATAACTTTTCTTTGGTATTGAGGATCATTTCGGATTCATAAGTTTCTCATCAATCATTTTACTATCATGTAATTATGGTTTTATCTATATATATATATATATATATATATATATAAATATATATATATATATATATCTAAAAGCTGAAGTGTAGCATTTATTGTTGCTACACTCTAGTTGAGCCACATCAGCGACCGTATCACCTACTTATTTTCAATCATTTCTCTCTTATTTTTTGACTCTTTTTATTTATTTATTAATTTTGTAGTTTACTTTTACATTTTCTCCAACTTTTCCCTTTCCTTTTTACTTTTTCATCTCTCCACTACTATCAACATTAATATCACTCTTCCTTTATCCCTTCATCTTTCTTTTATTTTGACTATTCTTATCTCCATCCTCTTACTATAAATTTGTTATTCTCTCTTTCACTCTATACGTATTTTATAACATAAAAAGGTTATTCTCTCTTTCTCATGTTTTTCTTTTCTTTCTTTTTGGGTGTTTTTTGGGTATCTTTACTTTATGTTGATGAGTTTCCATGTTCTTTGGAACTCTACTATTATTCTCCCCCTCTTTCTCTCTCTCCCCTTTTATGTGTGGATTTTTTTTTTTTTTTTTTTTTAGATTGATGAATTTGTGTTCTTTAGAACTCTCCTTTAAGTTGTATTTCACACTCCAAACTTTTCGGTTTTATGTTTTTAAGTTGTGATATTTCTTTTTCTTTTCTTTGATTGTTAAATGCTATCATATTGCATTATAAAGATAGTATATAAGAATATAATATTATTCAATTACATAATATGACTTGTATAATTTGGTATGATTATATCATTTATTTTGACTATTTTTCTTCTTATCTTATTTTCTATAAATTTATCTAATTTAGGTATCTCCTAAAAAAGGTGATTATTCTCTTTCCCGATTATTTATTCTTTTTTGCAACAAATCATAAGTAGCAAGTTATTACTGGTTATTATTATTGAGATAAAAAAGTAATCCTAGTAGTAGGTTCAAATTTGAACCAATAACAACTAACTACTTATGATTTGTTGTAAAAATGTTGTGAACGTATCACTTCTCCTTAACTTTAGGTTGATGAATCATTGTATTTTTTTATAACACTCTTTCTTGATTATTTATTGTTTTTTTTTTTTTTTACCTTTTCATCTCCCCACTACTATCAACATTAATATCACTCTTCCTTATTCCTTCATCTTCTTTTTATTTTGACTATTTTTATCCCTATCCTCTTACTATAAATTTGCTATTCTCTCTCTCACTCTATACATATTTTATCACATTAAAAGGTTATTACTCTCTCTCTTTCTCATGTTTTTTTTTTTTTTGGTATCTTTACTTTATGTTGATGAATTTCCATGTTCTTTAGAACTCTACTATTATTCTCTCTCTCTCTCTCTCTCTCTCTCTTTCTCTCTCTCTCTCTCTCCTTTTTTGTGTGGATTTTTTTTTTTTATGTTTTATATCTTTACTTTTGGTTGATAAATTTATGTGTTTTTTAAAATGCTACTTTAGGCTGATGCATACCACTCCAAATGATAAATAGGATTAAATTGTATTTCATGCTTTAAACTCTTTGGTTTTGTGTTTTTAAGTTGTTATATTTCTTTTTCTTTTTCATTTTTTGATAATCATTTCTTTTTCTTTTCTTTGATTGTTAAATGCTATCATATTGCATTATAAAGACAGTATATAAGAATATAATATTATTCAATTACAAAACATGACTTGGATAATTTGGTGTGACTATATCTTTTATTTTAACTATTCTTCTTCTCATCTTATTTTCTATAAATTTATCTAATTCAGGTCTCTCTCGAAAAATGTGATTATTTTCTTTCTCGATTATTTATTCTTTCTTGCAACTTAACTTTAGGTTGATGAATCATCGTATTTTTTTATAACACTATTTTGGGTTAATATACGATTTTGTGTGTGTTTTTGAGTTCTCCATCACAAGCCTTTTCTCTCTATCTTATAGCTTTTGTTTGATTTTTGTTTGACATAATACTTAGTTATTTTGAAAAATAAAATTAGAATTTATATCAAAATACAATCTTGCTATGTATTTGAATGAGTTTCTCAACTATTGAAGCAATATCAAGTGTAATTGTGTGATGAGTTTTGATTATTACAATATCTCATTTAAGAAATGAGAAATTTGAATAATATATTTGAAAAAAGAAAGAAAAAGAAAACAAAACATACCATAATATAATTTAGAAAAATATGGACTACGTCAAAAAGAAATAATTTCAATCAAACACAACAAATAATAATATGATATATATATATATATATATATATATATAAAGATGGATAGATGAAAAATAATTTTAGAATTTTTTTTTTTAAAATTTTCAGAGAGAACAAATTATACATCATACCACAATATCAAAGTAATCATATATTCTCATGCATCGTATGGGTCTGCGACTAGTTTTTAATAACATCAAGTGTAATTGTGTGATGAGTTTTGATTATTACAATATCTCATTTAAGAAATGAGAAATTTGAATAATATATTTGAAAAAAAAAAGAAAAAGAAAACACAACATACCATAATATAATTTAGAAAAATATGGACTACGTCAAATAGAAATAATTTCAATCAAACACAACAAATAATAATATGATATATATATATATATATATATTTATATATAAAGATGGATAGATGAAAAATAATTTTAGAATTTTTTTTTTTTTTAAATTTTCAAAGAGAACAAATTATACATCATACCACAATATCAAAGTAATCATATATTCTCATGCATTGTATGGGTTTGCGACTAGTTTTTAATAACAGCTCGACTATTAGAAATTGAAAGCAAATGAGAATGACACCATTGTCATCCGATGCCTAAGAAGACTGAGACGAACAAGAAAATTTCAATCCTACTCTCCACTAGTTTATAAGATTTTATGATAAGGTGATCCAATATCTCCATATCTCTTTATTTTATACACTGAAGTTTTATCTAAATGATTAAAAGAGATTTTTTATTTTATTTTATTTTTTTAATTATAAAAGATTAAAAGAGAAGTTGATTTCTCTTTGAAGAGTGTCCATGCTGCTGCCTGTGGACCAGAATTTTCTTCAATTATTATATGCTGATGATTTGTTGCTCCTTTGCAAAGCAAGAATCTCAGAGGTGTTTTACTCTAATGGGGTACTTGGAAAAGTTCTGTTTGTGGTCTGGCCAAGCAATAAACAAAGGAAAATCTGGATTTTTGTATCTAAAGGGGTCGATAGCCAATTTATTCAGCAGATTAGTTTCAATTATGACATTTTTTAAAGATGAAAATAAAATATTAAGAATGTGAAATGATTAGGAAAAAAAAAAGAATGTGAAAGTTTGTTTGAGTGAATTCACATGTGTAATTAAATTTGATTTTCCTTTTCATTGGCGAAGATAAATAATAAGGAACAAAGGGTGTTACTGTATTAGATTTGACCAGCAACCCCCCTCCAATTTGTTCAGTTTATTTGGCATATGTACACCTTTTTAAAAGTTTGCATTTTCTAAGTACAAATATACTTCTGCAGTTTATTTTTTTAGTGAAATAAATCAATGCAAATAAGTTATACAACTGTCGTAATTTAATAATTTGAAAAAAAAAATGTTTCTAAAAAAAATAATTTGAAAAATAAATGCATTAAATGTAATTATGAATTAAGATGTTTGAAATTAAAGTGTTAAAATGTGTTAAACAACATTAATAAAGAGTTGTCAGAAATTCACGAGGCAGAAGTATTTCAATTCCTCTTTCAAATGGCACACCACATGGTAGAAACTCAAGTTATTGCAAGCTGAAGTTTTGCTATTTTTTGTGTACATAGATGTGCAATGCGTAAAATTCAATCCACAAGACAACATCAGCAACCTTGAGAGAAATACCATTTTCATTTACACCCAGATTATTTATGCATGGTAGAAAATATAATAGGAAGCGGGGATGAACCACGCTCCCAAGAGAGCAGCCTTTGTAAAATTAGAAGGGGCCTGAAATTTACTACAGGGTCTCTAAGCTAAAGAAGACCTGATCCTCTCTATAAGACATTGTAAAAACATGTAGGTCTAAAACACCTGTAGGTCTAAAACACCTGTATGAATGGAACTCTACAGAAATCAAACTAAAGTCTCATTACTTTATCCTGATTATATGCCGAAAAAATGAAACTGCTTCAATCCCCCTTAGTTGGAGGTTGGACACATGCACAAAAAGGCGCCTTCTTTCTCTTGTGGCTGGTTCTTACCCCACCATAAAGATAATCTCTCAGCAGAACTCTTGGTTTTCGGTCACTGATTCTTGTTTTACCTTTGCCTTCTTTGTCATCATCGAGTTTCAGTAGAAGAAACTGTACTTTCTGCACCTCCAACTGCAAGCGCCCAATTTTGTCAGACCCTCTTCGTGCCTGTTCAGAAATTTTTCTCCTCCTAGCATTTCCACTCTCATCTGACTCTATTGCAGAAATTCCATCAAAGGACAAGGAACTGTTTTCCACTGTCTTCATCAATTTGCGGTTTACATCAAACAACTTCATGATGGACTCCTCAGATTCATCCAGCTGCACCTTAACTGTATCAAATTCAATGCCTCTGCCCTTTTTGCTCTTCTCAGTAATCCCTACCTTCCTCTTCAAGTCTTCCACGGTGATTTGAAGGTTTGTCAACTTTTGGGCATCTGAATCAAGTCTTTCTAAAATCTTCCTCTTGTTCCCTTCTTGACTGGGCTCGGTATGTCTATCAGAGATTTCTAATTTGTCCACACCTAACTCCTTCTCAAACGATGATTCTGAATAGGGATACGAATGCTTGTGTTCCTTGACAGCTCCAATCTGATTGCGAGCATGTTTTGCAGTGGCCGCCTTCTGAGACTTGCCAACCCTCAAGTCAATGCTGCCATCCCGGTTTGCGGTTTCCCATAACTCAAGCATCTGATCAGTCTCTACAGTTTCTCTCCTGCTTATCCCATATGATGAACAATCAGATACCTGATCAAGCATGATATCTTTAGTCAGAACTTCATTCCTTGCTTCAGAGATTTCACGTGTCTGTTTCCCCAGCTTTAGATCATTACTGTGTCTGTCCCCAAGTTCCTCTTTGACCTGATATGGAGTAATATGCTTGCTTGTTACAACATATTCTCGAGACAAGCGGCTTTGAGATTTTAACTCTTCAATCTCTCTCAATGCAGTCTCTAGTTTGGCATTCGTGTTAAGGTGCTCCAGCATCGCAAGCCTCTCTGCTTCTACCACTGCTTTTTCAATAGCTTTGATCCTTCTTTGCACATCCTGCAAGTCTGAAAATCCATCCGGCTCCATGGAAATTTGATCTTCATCCCTTTGTTGATAGCTTTCAGCAATAGGGTGAGTCATTAAATGAGCATCCTGCAAACATGTGGGATATAAAGCACAGACATTATTACATGAGAACCAAAATCACATGTTAGAGTTAGAAAGGGGGGTGGGGGGACACTACATCATAAGGTGTCCCTCGTATACAACCCATGTAATGAAAAACCTTATTGTGAAATTTTTAATAATGAGAAGCTAACAGTAAAATTGAGCACACTGCAACAGCTGATCAACAGTCCCTTAAAACTCCTAGAATTTTAAAAATTAGCCACGTAGGAAGCACCGATACAGAAATGGGATATGTATATGAAAGTTACCAACACAGCAATATGTTAATTCTTGAAAATTTAGGATATAATATAGTATAGATAATTTAATCAATTAATACATATACAAATATCTTTTGATGTACATATTATACTAAGTTTTAGCTTAAATGTAAGCAACAAATTCTAAGAGGCATAAAAACATGTATAAATAATAAATTATTAAGTCATTAGTTCCATAGAAAGAAAGTAAGAGAAAAAAAGAGGTGATAAAAAAATAATAAAGAAGTATCCTACACTAATTATCCATATCTTCCGTATCTGATAGGTGTCTGGTGTGGATATGGCTGCTATTTTGAAGTATTAGTGTTTCCTAATTGACCACCAAATCAGAAAGTTAATTCTACTAAATCCTACGTCTCAGCAACTCATTGAATAAAAATGTGAAAGAAGAGACAAGTCCATGCTAGTGAGGTAAGGTACATAGATAGGAGCTACCACAAACAAGAAAAATCACACTTTTATAAAGGGATTACCATTGCTTCTTCCAGTAGCAAGTTCAATTAAAGCTTTAAGAACTCATACATGTTACACGACACAATATTATGGCTCAAGGTAAATCCAATTTTGCTAATGCATAGAGTACGTATAACAGGATAAGGCAATAAATGGAATGAAGCATTTAAGAAATAGACCTTGGTCTCCATAAGGGCAGAAATTTCAGTAATGGAGAATAGATAGAAATTACCATTGCTTCTTCATTTTCAACTGTGAGAAGTTTATAATTGAAAAAAGTATGCTTCTCCAGAGATGATATGCAATTTTTGAAAGAGATGACAGCTGGGGTATATGCAGCCAACTGAGCTTGTAGTCCTCCATTTTCGAATTCCAAGGTGCTAATTCTATCTTTCAGCAATTCAATCTTCATATCTTTGGAATTACTTCTATCTTCAAGGCTCTCACATGCTTCAATTAGCTCACGAATCTTGCCTTCAAACAACACTTCACAGACGGAGGAGCTTTGCTGTTCAGAAAAAAAAGTGGCAGCCTGAGACTCCCACAGTTCAGTCTCATCTCTCCCCTTTTGCAGTTCAGAACTCAACATTTCCTCCCTAATTTTAGCCTCATCATATTTATTCTTCAGATCCTCCACTAAGTTGTGCAACTCTGTTTTCTCATTGGTTATTGCACTGATTATCTGTTCTGCTTCTGAAAGCTCATTTTTCTTACGGCACAATAGATCCTTTCCACTCACAACTTCACATCTTAATTGATCACTAGCAGATTTAACTGATACAATCTCATTCTCCAAATTATTCACCAACTCCTTGAGATCTGAATTTTCCATTTCCACACCATCATATTTACCCTCCATAATTCTTAGCTTCTCTTCTAGGTCATTAGTGACGAAACGAAGTTTAACCAAATCTTTGGTGAGCTCTTCCAGTTCCACGAACTTTTCAAAGACTATATTATTAAAAATCAGAGAAAGGTTACACTGAGACATTGTTTCACCAAACAAGGCCCAGTGTGCTTCTTCTAGGTTATGTTTTTCATCCCCTAAGTCAAGTACCTCCTTACTCAGGGATCTTTTCTCTTCAAGCACCTTGCAATTCTCTTCCTGCAGGTTCTGGTTGGCCCTTTGCAAGTCCAACAACTGCTGACTCAGATTTTCTGTTTCAGTTGTTAATACCTTCTCCCTCTGATCTCCCTCCATTACTTTCAACCTCAATTCTTCACTCATCTCCAAAAGCTTTTGGATTTCAGTCTGCAACAATGAGGACTGCTCACACCGAATCATGAACTCTCGAGCAAGGGTGTCTCTTTCTGTCACAAGATTTGCTTCATCTACTTTCAGTTGCCCAAGTAGTGTAACAAGAACTGACTTCTCAATTAGCAGCTGCTGATTTTCATCGTAACTCCTAGACAGAGAGTTTTGTGTCTCTTGAAGTTTGCACAGTATGTGGCTTAGAACAGCTTCATCTTGGTTGATCTTATCTTCAAACCAGTCTGCATCAATGCCAAGAGTCTTCAACACCTGATACAATCCCATCCTCAATTTTTTTATTTGCTCAAACAAGGATTTCACTTCCACCTGTTGTTCAAGATTTTCATGCTCCAATTCAGAAATCAGTTTCTCTGATAATCTGGATCCTTCCAAGAGTTTTTGGCACTCGATCAAAAGAGAGAAAATTTTATCTTTTAGATCATTCACACATTTCTGCAAGACGAAGATCTCCATCTGAGCACTGACAGCTTTGTCTACCTCCTCTTCATATTCTTTCTTCCTGCACTGACCTTCTTCTTCCAAAACACAAATTTGTAATTCCATAGCAGCCAACCGAGTTTCACTCAACCTTGAAAAAATGATACGTTCTTGCTTTGCAGCATCCAAGGAAGCCTGCAGTTCCTCTACTTTGTGGAGTGCAGATTCTCTCTCATTCTCAAGACTTGAGTGCTCATATTCTAATACTGTGTATCTTTTCTCCAGATCTTCCAGTCTTTGCTTGGAAATGTCCAGCTGAGAAACTAAGCTTTCTCGCTCAGTAATCAGGCCAAACTTTTCAGTATCAAGCAACTGGCAAGAACCTTCAAGGATCTTCAGTTTCACCCTGAATGCTTCAAGTTCAGCATTTGCATCAAAAAGGGAATTCTCCAGAAAGTTCTTTCCTTCTGAGAGTTTATCCAAATTATTAGTTGTAATCTGTAACTGAGAAACCAGGGTGGCCTTTTCAGCAACAAGAGTGGATTTCTCTCCAAAAAGAGACTGACAGGATTCTTCTAATTCTTTTACCTTCCCTCTAACACCTTCTAACTCAACATTCAAATCTGAGAGAGAATTCTCCAAAAAAGCATTTTTCTCCCTAAGTTTTTTCATGATTTCCAACTTTTCCAACAGAGCAACTCTTTCACTTCTTTCTGCCTCACAGTTCTCTTTAAGTTTTGAGTTCTCATCCTGCAATTCCTTCACAGATGACCCAAAGCAGTCCACATCAAAGCCTACTGACTCCACCTGCTCTAGCATAGTCCAGTGTTTCTTGTTCAACTCCTTAAGCTCCTCTTTCAGACAGTATATTTCTTGCTGAAGTGCATTTCGTTGGTCCACTCGAAGTAAAACCTCCTCTTCAAGTTTCCCTATTGTCTCCCTTAAGCTTAAGAACTCATCTTGCAAATTTTTTATCGACACAGCTGAAGACAAATTGAGCTCATTCAAACTCTTGTTCTCCTCATTGACCTTCTGGACTTCATCCATTAAACCCTGATTACAAGTTTCCAAGTCCTTTACCATTAGGTTTCTATGCCGAAGTTCTGCCGCCAGAGATCTCAGTTCTTCCTGGGATTGAGAATGTAAATGTTGCAGAGTTTGGAAAGCAGTTTCAGCCTCCACAAATCGCAACCGCTCTTCTTGTATACAAGTCCAGAGTCTACCCAATTCCTTCTGCTTCTCTGTAAGTTCCTCACTTTGAGACCCCATCTTATGCACCAAAGACTCCAACTCGGACTGTAAAGACTGATTTGAATTTTCAAGCAGAAGACACTTTTCTTCAGCACCCTTTAACTTTGCAACCCCATCGTTTATCTCAGTATTTAGCCTTTGGGCTTCCTCCTGGGCACATGAGATTTTCTGCTCCAGACTAGATATCATCTCCAGGCTTTGCTGGTACTGGAGGGCAGCAGCTTTCTTCTCTTCAGTTAATTTGTCAAGTGCTTGCTTCAGGGTCTCAACTTCACATTCAGCTTTATTGGCTCTTCCATTAATTGTTCTGGCATTCTCCTCTGCATGTAGTAATTTGTCTTCCAAGTTTGATATCATCTCCAAACACTTTCTGTATTGAGCAAGCACAGCTTCTTTTTCAGCTTCTACTCTCACAAGGTCTTGCTTTATGGCTTCAGCTTCAACTTCAGCTTTACTAGCTCGCTCATTAAGTTCTCCAGCGTCCTTTTCAGCACGAGAGATATTGTTCTCCAAATTAGATATTCTATCTAAACACTGCTGGTATTGAATAAGACTGGTTTCTCTTTCAGACTCTAATTTGGCAAGGGATTCCTTCAAAGTTTGAACTTCAGCTTCAGCTTTACTGGCCCGTTCACAAAGTCCCTTGGAATCCTCTTGTGCATGAGAGATTTCCGATTCCAGATTGGATAATCTCTCTAAACTCTCTTGATACTGAAGTAGGCCTGCTTCCTTTTCAGCTTCAAATTTAGCAAGGGTTTTCTTTAAGGTTGAAATTCCTGCCTCAGCTTTACCCAATCGCTCAGACTCAGAAAGAACTCGAGCCTGGATGTTATGGCTCCCATTGTTTTGCACGCTTCGTTCCTTCTCCTCCGCATCTTGAAAATTGAGTCCTTTTCTTGCCTTTCCTTCGGAAAACTTTGCATGGCTCCCTGCTTCTACAGAGCCAAACAAATCATTAAGCTGTTTCAAACCCTTTCTGATTGTTACAGTATCAGATTCTTCAGTAAACACTTCATTCTTCTTCAAAGCATGGAAATGAGATGATAGTCCCAAAGCATCCTTTTGCAATTCATCAGGGTCAAACATTGCACGTACGGGGGTTGGCATATCAGGTGTTTGGGGATCAGTCATCTCATTAGCAGAACCTGCAGGTGAATCATCAGCCAGAACAAATGGAACTTGGTTTGGAAATGCTTCTGCCATAGTCCTATGAGCCTGGCGTAGCGCTCCAGTTGCATGATCATATCTTTCAGCCAACGCACGATATGCTCGGTAAAACTCCTCAACCAATTTCATAAGCTCTGGTCGTTGCTTATAATACATCTCTGCTCTCCTTGCAAAGGAATCTGCATCTTCTTCAATAAGCTTGATCATCTGTTTGACTTTGGCATCCATATCTGTTCGAGCAGAAAGGAAATCTTTGGTCAACACACACACATACACAGCATCAATGCTAGGTATAATAAGGAGGCCATCAGCCTTGGGATACATCTAGCAGGGGAAAATAACCTAGTGAAGCTAATAATTTGCAGTTGCACATAGAGCATAGAGTTGATTGCATTCTTTCCAATTAAGGGTGCAAACCTTCACTTGAGAGCCAGAAAAGCAGATATACTGATGCAAACATAATAACCACTCTAGCACAAGTCTATGAACAAAATGGTATGTAGCTTTTCAAGGAGCCACATTCCCTCAGGAACATGCTTAATAGCAGCCACCTTCTTTTTGGATCATTGATCAGATTTATGTTAAGGGCGTGCTAGTGAGTAACATGCTTGAAATACATTATTTAAAAACTTCGTAATAGCTTAAGCTTTTGGAACTAGTGTTTCAGCAAAATGGTATGCATTGTTGATGGCTAGAGAGGAGAGTAAAAAATGAAAAATGATATAAGAGCTCAACTGAGAGCAACCAGATTCTCTACCTACAAGTGTCAAGCACACTTCTGCCCTTCCATATAATGCTATCCAAAGCAACCATCACACTATTCAGTGCCATTTGCACCACATACACAACATACTCAGTTGGGGAAATGGAATTAGAAAACAATAATAATATGCTTCTGTCGTCAAAATTGAGATGGCAGTAAGACATCATTATAATAAGTAAATTCCTGCACAAATCCCTTCAAGAGATTGAAATGTGTTAACATTTTTTGAACCCAAAAAAAAAATGTTAACGCTGATAAGCTTTTTTGTTCAATTAAAGGAACTAATCACACACTATAATCTCGCAAGACTTTATTTGGTTCTCAAAAAGACAGGAAGAGAGGGGATGGAGGAGGGAACACCATTAAATGACATTTGTCTCACAAATTTTTTGACCCTTTCAATCATTTTCCTTTTCTTTAACTTCTAGGAACCAAATGGAAGTATCAAATCATTATAAACAGATCTCTAGGAAGTCTAAATTAGAAGATCTGGTACCTGAATCATTATGTCCAACAAAAATGCAAACAAGTCCTATAACAAAGAAAGCAATACCTGTAAGATTTTCCTGGAGCCATTTTGAATTTTTTGGGCTTATATGGCTGTCCCACCACCAGGAATACTTGCGTTTCGAATCAGCTTGGGATAGGGTTGCCATGATTCCAGCCAAAATTCACCACCACTTTTGAAACTCACTTTCAGGCCAATTGTAAACCAGATAGTAAATCCCAAATAATGGAACAAAACGCAGAACAAGAAATAGATAGATATAAAGCACCCAATCTATAATTATTAGCAGGATTATTTCTTGCTTCCTTGTACCTATTCAACAAAATTGACAAAAGTAAAAAAAATAGCAACCACACTTCAGCTTCAGATGAATCAGCACAATTAGCATGCGAGATCAGGTTCCAAAGAACTAGGATGAAAGAATCAGCAAGCATAGTACCTGATCAATTGGACCCCAGTCCAAAAATTATGTACAAGAAGTAACTTCTAACTTTTAGAATTTTTCAGACTACCTGATCAAACACAGACCATATAAATTGTGAGAACATGATTATGCACAAGGTAACACTTTCAGAGAATATAAGTTTAGAAATCTGTTCAATCCACAAAAGTCATGATCATGCACAAGGTATCAGAACAACCTGATAAACTACAAAAACCTTTAGAAAACATCATCAATTTTACAACTCCACGAATCCAAAAGTAAAGTAACAAACTTTTTAATACCCAGTAACTAAAAATTAAAATTTTAGTAAGTGGCAAGAGAATCAACCATACAAAGAGCCACCAAAAAATAAATAAAAAATAAAAATAGTTACCTGAAACTGATATACATGGGCATGGAAATTGTAACTGAAGCTGACAAATTCAGAGATGAAAAGGCTTACCAATGAGAATCAGATTCTGGGTTTTGTTTGGTTTGGATTGGATTGGATTAGCAGCTGTTACAAGAGCACCTTCAGCTGCTTTTCCTCTTTCATTCTCAACCCATGTTAAGTTGGATCTTTCTGTATCTGTCTCTGTCTAATATAACTCTGTTTCTCTTTCTGTTTGTGTTTTGCTTTGCTTTGCCCTTATGTTGTGGTTTGGTACCATGTGGGGCTGCCTGAGAACAGAAGAAAGAAAACAAAAACAAAAAAGGTGGGCGGAGACAAAATCACAAAACCAACTAAAATACAAAAGGAAAGGTGAATTTTCAATTAATGATTTTTTTTTTCTTTGATAGGAAGGAGTAATTATTTCCTTAATTTGGTTTTGTTATTTACTAAGCTACTCTTTTGGCAAGTTTATAAGACTCTTTTTTGAAATTTAAAAACTTTCTAGCTTCGAAATTACTAGGTTGTCCCTTTGGTTAGTATTTCAAACATGTTTTTCCTTGTGTTCTACTGCATGTTTTTACTAATCAAATTATGGTTTTGTTCATGAATTTTTAGGAGGATTTTGTTACCAAAATTACCAAAGACCTCCCAATACTTTTTTTTTTACAATTTTTTAATATCTTAGTTGTTAATCTAAATCGAAGGATTCCAAAAAAAGGCTTGATAATTGAATAATTAAAACTTACTTAGTTCTCCTTTTCAACACCGTTTGTCAAGTCTTAACTCTTAAGACTCAATGTCAATGGCATTATCTAGTTCTCTCTCCCAGGATAAACATGAACGCAATTTGGGTCTCCTAATTGTTGTAAAGAAAAAAAAAATTCTAGGTTGATTGTCATAATTTGATAAGCAATCTAAAAAAATAATTAAGATAAAAATAAAATTGCATGATATTTTTCTTATATTAACATAATAATAGAGACTATATAATTTTTTATGAGACTCTACCTACTTTTTTTTTTTTTTTTTTTTTTTTGTGGAGAAGAGACTACCTAACTTAAGACAAGATGATTAAGATAAAATAAAATTTTCAATTGTTTGACTTATCAAACTCAAATACAAAATTACATAAATGGTTGCTTTCACAACAAATTCAAACATGTTAAAACACCTCGAGACATGTATTTTATGAGCTAATCTTCCTCTTTGAACTAATTAAAAACATGACATTACTATTTTGTTATATAAAATTAGGATTAATGGTTATATTGAAATCACAAAAATACCTCTAAAGTCATTGTCTTCTCGCATGTTTTAGCACTCCACATGTCATAATCCAAGGTACCCGTACAATATTATGGTTCACTAAAAAAAAATTATCCAAAGTAAAATTTTTAAAATGTGTGAATTGGATTTTAACAAATTAATAATGATATCTAACATGATAAGATCATTCAATTTATGGATAACATGATAAAATCATTCAATATATATATATATATATTCCTTAAAAAAAATCTATTTAGAAATTAGAACCCCTTTAAACATCTGTACTAACCGTTGTAGTCTAAATTTATCAAATTTACCATACTAGTCAAAAAGTTCATTACTTGATGTAGTTAGTGAAATCCATCAATTAAAAACCTCATTTAGTTTCTTTAAAAAAAAAAAAAGGAAAGGAAAAAAATTTAAATTAATACCATAAAAAAAAATTAAATTAATAAATTTGGAAAATGTAGTAGGGGTATTTAAGTAATTAGGGGATAGAATCTTTAATGTTTGGCGTGATATATATATAAATATATATATATATATATATATGAGTCTGGTTAATAAATTCATTTTTGAAAAAGTCTTATTGGGAATTGAAAAAATTGTCAAAACTTTTTCAATTTTTGATAAATTTTTTCCAAAATTGGTTTAACACAGTAGTAAAATCCTATATATATATATATATATATATATAAAATGTCGTCTTCTTTTTCAGATAGACAAAAGGAAACGTCGTCGGGGGCGGTGGGAAAGGGGCCGTCCTGATTGGTCACGCGGCTAACTTATTCCTCTTTCCAAATTGGATGGACCACGTGTATTTCATGAATATCAACTTAGTATATATCCTCACTCTTTTTCTTCTTCTTCTCTTTTTTTTTTTTTTTGGTGACAGCAATACCAATAAGTTTTTTTTTTGGGAAAAATGGTTTTTTTTTTAAATATATATAAATTTGGATATACACCATATTTTATGATAAGTTATGAAAAAAAAGTTAAAAAATAGAAAAGATGTTAAGTCTATTCACACGAAAATTAAGATTTAAAAAAAAAAAAAAAAAAAAAAACCTCTAATGTTGTAATTATTCAATTATTAAATACATATATTAACCATCAAGAAGGCAAGATTTATAAATTATGATTGAGGAATTGACTATAAGTATGTTTAGGAAAAAAAATAATTTTGACTGTTTCAGTGTTTTTTTTTTTTTTTTTTTTTTTTTTTTTAATAGAGTTAACTTATGACGTTCACTTCTGATAATTATGCTTTTTATCATGAGATCAAGAAACTAATCGATTCTTTGTATAGGCGGGGATTGAACTTAGATTTCTTATTCAACTATTAGAAACTTACAAGTTGAGTTAACTAGAACTCATAAAATAAACTTTTTTTAGAGGGTTTCAACATATGGCATCCATTTCTCATGATTGCTCAAGAAACTTTACTAGTTATTAGTTTTCATGTTGAATTTGGGTTTCAAAGGCAATTGGTTCATAACTCTCTAATTCTTTTCTTTTTTTATTTGAAATAAAATTATACTTTAGTCTAATCTAAGTGTATGTGTTATTTCATTTATTTCATTAATCATAATTTGCTATGTGTTTCATTTGTTGGTGTGTGTGTGTGTGTGTGTATATATATATATATATATTTTTTTTTTTCATTTCAAACATTGGTTATTTTTATAAAGAAAAGAAAAAGATTTAGCAAGTTATGATGGGTGGAGTATAAACTGAAACACCCAAAATAAGATAAAGAACTTTTAACACTTTACCCACATGTGAGTTGGACCATTTTAATTTTACTTACACGTGGTTTGAAAAAGTGTTACTTTACCCACTCAAGATTAGTTTCTAATAGTAACCAACAAGTAGTCTTCATCCATAATGGTCATCCAAGACCAGTAACATCCAAAATAGTCTTCAAAAAGGTGAAAAGAGGAATATGCACCACAAACATAAAATAAGGGCGTCCAAGCATGTCACCAGTCGTCCAAAGAGTATCTGGCCATCCAGAGAAAACCCGGTCGTCCATACTATGAGAGGGTATGAACGACCAATAAACACTTAGTAAATCTCTAAATATCTTCCACAATCTCAAATGGTTAGACCACTAACCCTTATCTGGGAACGTGGGGTAGATTCCCCCAAATTCACTCCACTTGCCCCATTAAGTCCACACATCTCCCACGATGTTAGTGGTACCTAACAAATAGACCCACTCCAAAATCTCTATAAAAGGGACCAAACCTCACCAAATTAAGGTATATTTTACTATTCATCTACTCACTATACTTGTGATCTAGAGAGAAAACTGACTTAATCGTCAGAGAATCCTTAACCAATTCACCCCGATCACCTTCGATATTTTCTTTCTTCCTCTTTAAGTCATTCAACCATTGTTAAAACCCAGAGCTTTTCAATCTACTGATTTTCGAGCATCATCAGTTTCATTATATAACTGTTACTCTCTCATCATTTTCACCATTGAAAATATTAAGAATAATAAACAAATCAAGATTTGAAACATAAAGGAAAGTGACACTTTTCAAATGGAAAATAATCAGTGCAGTACTAGAAAACTAACGCATCTTCAACAACAATAATAATAGCATATGGCCATAATAGATATTTGACACATAACTAAAGATATCTTAGCTGTTTTTAAAATATATATAAAAAGCTCTTTTTTTTCTTTTTGCTTTTTTCTACTTAATCACAATAAATCCTTGTGGTCACAATTGCCCTGATCATTAATTACGTCCATTACTGTGGAAATGCATCCAGTGCATGTTGAGGAAAGAGAAATGATTATTGATTAAGAGACGGTTCAATCGTATCATTTGTTGGGGGTCTGCAGAAGGTGCCCACCAAGCAAAATGTTTATACTTGATGCACATGGCTCAATAATGGTTTGCTAATGCAACTTAAAACGTGAACTAAATTTATAGAACCAAGAAAAGGAAATTATTACTCTTTCGATTTTTTAATCAGAATTATTTTCTGCTTTATTCGAAGAAATGCCAATCTATATTTATCGTTTGCTAAAAAATTAAAAACCCTTTAATATATGCCTCAAATCCACCATGGGATCTATATCATGCATGTTTCAATTATACACAAAAACGTCCAAAAAAGTTTACCTGTTCAACAATTGGAAGCATGCACAGCACCAATCTTGAGCTAATAATAAATACAACATTTTGTTCATTGACCCCTAACATGATTCAAATTATGTATTGTTTATAACTTTATAAGAAGGCCCAATCACTTATTAGGAAAGCTTTTTTGGTCATATGATTGTAAATAGAATTCAATGTACACATTTTAAAAAGAAGATGAGTGTCTGATATTGCTTGTATATGAGATTATTATGTAAGAATATTAAATAATTGATTGTTACAGGGCAGAATAGAAAGGAAACTTATGGTCCAACTATAATTATTAATTTAATAGAAAATAAACTTATAATAGAATGGAATTTTGCTAATGCCAAATAAGTGTGAAGTGTAATTCTTTGGATTCTTCTAGTGAGAAAGACATGTTGAAGTTGAATTATTGAATAAGGGATAAGAATATTTTTAAAAATATGAATATTTTTAAAAATATGGATTTTTTGGTGGAATATATATATATATATATATATTTAAGTATAAACCAATCAATTGGAGAAGTTGGTCTTCAATCACCAGCCTGACAGATAAGGCGGCAAGCTTGAAATCTTTGATTGTTAGTTAACTATATGATGAAAACATATCAGTCAACAGAAAAGTTATAGATAGTGCTTTTGTTTAGAGATAAACCACAGGTGATAGGCTGTGTAGCAAATCGGCTGTGTGTGTGTGTGTGTGTGTGTGAGAGAGAGAGAGTTTAGAGATAAATCACAGGTGATAGGCTGTGTAGCAAATCGGCTGTGTGTGTGTGTGTGTGTGTGTGTGAGAGAGAGAGAGAGAGAGAGAGAGATGTTGGGTGACTTGTAAGTTTAGATAGAATCACATGGTGATTCCCTAGGCTTAGAGACACTATTTATGTCACTTTTCCTTGCAAGTTATACTAACGGTTCTGATACTATTGTGTAAATTGTAGGCCAAAGTGCCAAAGTTTCACCACATAAATTTTTGGGTTAAAGCAGGCACCCCACTTATCCTTTAGCCCACGAGCAAGTACTCTTCATGCAAGGGACCTTTTTAATCATTGCTAGTGAATATTAAAGTTCAGCAAGGGGGAAGAGCCTTACATAATTTGAACCTCTAATTTTTCTATTTGTATTGTAATGTGCAATCAATTAAAAAGAATAGGTAATTGTTCCACGTTGCTTAAAAAAAGTATATTGTGTGTAGTATAACTTATCACACCCTTCCTTAAAAATTATCATGTCTTTTGAGTTAATTTGAACCTCTAATTTTTCTATTTGTATTGTAATGTGCAATCAATTAAAAAGAATAGGTAATTGTCCCACGTTGCTTAAAAAAAAGTATATTGTGTGTAGTATAACTTATCACACCCTCCCTTAAAAATTATCATGTCTTTTGAGTGGAGTTGTGGTGTACTTTTGTGTTAGAACATTTTTCTCTCTCTCTTGTATGTGTACTATGTTTATATAAAATACAATCTCCCGAAATCATATGCATATGAATATTATTGAACTTTATTGAAGTGGAAAATTATAAAAATACCGAACCCTTACTCTCAAAGGCCAAAACTATGAAATACTTATGAGTCCTCAAGAATCTCTGGGAAAAAGAGACTTCAGTAAAAAAATAATAAGGTTTACAGGTTAAAGTTTTGGGAAACATACTGACAGCATTACAAAAGCAAGCAAGAAACCAAAAGAACCGGTTATGTAAATTAATTGCCCAGCAAAAGGGTGGCTCTTCACGTGAGGGGGAATTTTCACTGACCACTTGGGGTATACATGGTCTGGCTAGAAGACCTTTGAGAGTGACTTTACAAAAGCAGCTACAGTTTCTCCCCGATACTATAAGAACCTTAACCAAGGTCCAACTGAGGTTAAGAGGAAAAGGTGACCAAACTCCTACCCATCTCCACGAAAAATGTTACATCTATAACATTTTTATAACAAATATTTTTTTAAAGGAAGAGTTTCAACTTATGGTCATGGCTTTGAAACCCGGACTATTTAATAAACCGAAAAAGGGAGAGGTTCAAAGTTTTTGAAGTCGGACCGAGATTCAATCGAGATCAAACCATAATGTGTCATTTAAGTATTTAATATATTTGATAAATAAATTGGTTTATATTTATTAATTTTTCATTTCTAACCAACAAGATGTACATGGCCCAATGGTTTGCATGTTGAGAAGTTATTTCACTTGTTGAGAGTAGGTTCTCAAGTCTTGCCAACATCATATGTTTATCAATTTTTACCAAAATAATGATATGGCTAAACCATGGCTTACAGAACCGGTCCAGTGACCCGGCCATTGGTATAGGCAGGAATAATCCCACAATTACCAACTGTGAATAGTGCATCTGAGGATGCAGAACAAAAATTAATATTTTATTCTCACTCTCTCTCTATCTCTTCAGTCACCGGTCTCAACTCTCAACCTTTCTCCCTCTCTCATATCAGCTCTCTCAAACCTTTCTCTACGTAGATCAGTAATGGTTGAGTATGGTGAGTCCGTGGAGGTGACCTTGCTCCATGTAGATCAGCAATGGCTAAGCATGGTGGGTCCGTAGAGGTGCTATGGTTTGGGATCGTGTGTTTGGGTCCGTGGATTAGGTCTATGTCCGTGTAGATCAGTGGTGGTGGTGGGTTTGCTCAATGGTGGGTCTTTTTTTTTTTTTTTTTTTTTGAGATGGGTTTGGTGATTGGTGGTAGTGGGTTGATAGTGTTGGTTTTGGTTTTGGTTATGTTGATGGTGGTGTGGGTTTAATGGGTTTTGGGGTTGCTTTGGTTGTTGTTGGTGGTGGTTCATGGTGGATTTATGGGTTTAGTGGTGGTGGATTTGTGGGTTTTTGTGTGTTGGAGGTGGTGGTCGTGTGTGTATGGTGTTGAAGGGTTTTTTTTTTTTTTTTTTTGTGATTGTTGGGGTGTGTGTGGTGGTGAGGTGGTGGGTGGCTGAGCTCCTCTTACTCATGTGGTGGTTGCTGGAGAGATAGAGACAAAGAAGAGAGGAAAGAGAGAGATGGGAGAAGAGAGAGAGATGAGTTTTTTATATTATTTTATTGAGATGTATGTAAAAATAAAAACTGGATGTAGGATGAGTTGTAAAATGGGTTGATAAAATAAATAAAGTGGTGTTTGAGGATGCAAAATAGGTTTATTTTTGCATCCTTGGATGTTAGTGCTCTAAGTTGTTACTAGTTCTAATTTGAACATATCATTGAAATTACTTTTAAGCCTATTAATAATAAGGGGAAATTACACTTTACCACCCTAAACTATATCTCATGTTACACTTTGGACCATAATATTTTCAAGTGTACTTTTTGCACCCTAAACTATGACCCTTGTTACACTTTGCCCCCCGACGTTAAGTTTGTTGTTAACTTAGATGGAAAAATATGACACTATGTGAAAATACCTATTTGTCACTCTTCTCAATGCTTTAAAAACAAAAGATAAATTACACTTTATCATCCTAAACTATACTCCTTATTACACTTTGCATTCTAAATTTTGAATTTTCATCTAAGTTAAGAGCAAACTTAATGGTAAGGTGCAAAGTATAACATGGGTCATAGTTTAGAGTGCAAAACGTGCATTCAAAAAATTTAAGGTGCAAAGTGTAACATGAGATATAGTTTAGAGTGGTAAAATGTAATTTCTCCTAATAATAATCGATAATAACCTACTACTTAAAATTTATTGTGAAAATATTACAGTTGAAATGTAAGAGGGAATATATAGTACACTAGGGCCCGTTTGAAATTTGTTTATTTTGCTGAAACTAAAAGTTTTTTGTTAAAAGATAAAAGTAAAAGTTAGCTAAAATTGTATAATAGAACCCATAAATAGTACCAAAAAGTGTAGTGAGATCTATAAATAATATAAAAAATAAGCTGAATAGTAAAATAAGTTGACAAAAATAATTTTTCCCAAACGGGCACTAGATAACTTTATGAAGAGAAGGTACGGAAATTTAGTGATGGTCTAAATTTCAAAATTTATAAACATCTTTTATCCACGTTCCACAGTGATCAAGGATGTTAATTATGACAAAGTAAAAACAATAAAAAAATTGTAATCTAAGGACTTTTTGGGTCATGCGGATTAGAAAGATGTATAACTGTTGTCTTAGGACTCGAGAGACCATCATGATTCTTACGTTATTTTCAATTGTAGGGTTGCTTTTTCTGAAGCTGCCACTAACGTCACCACCACCCAATGAAGTTACCATGGTGTCAACAAAGTAATCAACTCTAGGGTGTGAACAATTCTGGTTGGTCCCCGCAAACAAACAAATTTGTAAGTTGTGTAACCCAATGTGAACGGAGATTTTATACTACCTGCTAATTCTGAAAGGTCACCTTTTCCCTCCCATGTAGTGTGGAATGTAGAGTAAAATATTTTTTAAATAGAAAATGAGTTTAGCTTTAAGTACTTTTTTAAATGGAAATCTCATTTTATCTTAAATACACAATAGCAAGTGGTAGTAGGTTTTAATCTCCACATTTTATTTATGGCTTGTTTGGAAGTTTAGAGAGAGAGGAGAGTAGAGGGAAATGGTTATTGAAAGCTCAAAAATATGTTAAAACACAAGAGCTGTTTAGACCCTCAAATTAAAAATTACAGCTTGATAGATTTTACTCTAACTTATGCTAAGTGCGGAATAGAGTAAATGCGAGCGGATAAACAAACAAACTACTCTAAGCCATATTCAATATAACACAGCAGTAATATGAAAGCTAAAAGAGTAGGAAAAAATAATGCAAACACAAGAGAACATGCCGATGTATTATCGAAAAGGAAACCGAAGTATTCAGCGTAAAACCTCTTCGCCGCCTTCCAAGCGGTAATCGATCCACTAAACAATCGGTTGGGATACATGGGTTAGCAAGAGACCCTCCAAGTCTAATCTACCCGATGCACCTAAACACTCCAAACTCCTACTCCAACAAGGCTTCTCGGAACTGTGTCTTCTCTAGCTCTCTGGATCTCGCAATACGCCCAATTGCATCCGTCAAAGCCTGACTTCTTCTAATGCTTCCCTGTGGTAAGTGTTTGGGCCATCAACCTTTCAATGATATGGAAATGGAGAGGTAGGAGTTAAGGAAAATCCACAAGCAATTGTGTAGAGAATTGTGGGTATAACAATCTCTAATTCTTAAGGTTTGTGGCTAGAGTTTTCTCTCTGAAGCACTTCTCAACATTTGTGGGTAATGTGAGTATAAATAATGTAGGTACGGAAAGTGTGTATCAGAAATGACAATCTGGCAAAACAGAATGTTTCGCAGGTGTCTCGCGGGAAGGCCTTACCCGCGAGATACTCGCGAAAACCAGCTGTCTCATCCTGTCCTGACTCTTCGCATTCCAGTCATGTGCAGGGCATATGCATCACTTCGCGAGATGCTTACTTGCGAGCTACCCATAAAAACACTTCAGTTTTCAATGCCTTAAGTCTTCACACTCTCTCTTACTCTCACACACAACCCTTACAAATAAATCCCATATGAAATACAGGGTACAAAAAATTGAACATAATTACAATCAAATTTGGCACGAAATAAAAGCCAACAAAACGCATAGTTGTAAATTACAATTTTATAATCTCCTCATTTAGCTATTCTGTGACAAAACACCCTATAACAGATTCTAGCCTTAACCGTGAGTTTGGGAATAATGACAAAACTTACTCACACCTAAATCTAGAAGCTGTGATGAATTTGGAACATATATACCTGTAATCTGAAACACTTGCACAAAACACATTAGACTCTCAAGGTAAAACAAGTAATAAAAGGAAAAGTATAATGTACCAAGTAAATTGCAATCAAGTAAATATGTTGTGAAACATATGAGCAACTTGATTAGACACATGACAGTCATACAAAAATGACCACAATGATCATATAGCAAAGCAAATGATCATCCGAACATGCAACCAACAAAGCACAATAGCATAAGGATAAATGCATGTCCAACACATAAGCATGATGCGATGAGAGCAACGAAACATAGATACTAAACATAACTCAAAGCACCATAAAGCAACGAGAAAACAAGCATAAGGTAAAATAAGACAAAACAAGGTTATTCATAAAGCATGTCTTCTCTCCCTTGGTATATGCATCTTCCCTATGACGTTCTCCCCCTATGAATGTGCACAAGGGTTATTTAGAAATGACGAAAACACACCAGTATATGCATCTCTCCTTCCTCTTGATTCATTTGTCTATTCATTTGTCACGAATAGACAAATGAATCAAAAGGTAGGAGAGAAAGAAAAGAAGATATGAACAAGGACAAGATGCATGAGGGGTGCAAGATGAATGAGAAAATGAAGCTCAAATGAAAGACAAAAACATCTTTAAAAAAATGCTACAAAATATAAAGTAAATATGACATGCTAAGGATGATGGAACATGATATAGACCAATGGTATGGTAAGGACACAAGAACATGTTATAAGTGTTAAAAGGTCTAAAAAGACTTAACTAGCATGAGTGAAGTGCAAAACATGTCAAGTGATCAAGTGTGTGCAGCAAAGGTGCATCTAGTGTGCATGTGAGATGCATGACCAATGCATGAATAAGCACTCACAGGGAAAAGTGTATAAAACACACCACCAATGATCAAAACATGATAAACATGAATAATTATGGTGATCCCCAAAGTTTGATACTCATCGGAGTCCAAAACAACGAGAAAATGTCATTTGGGCATTTTATCAAACATTTAGAGTGCACACACTATACATGTAGGTTAAACAATGCAAGAACATATTAAAATCTTGCCTAAATACATGTTATTTTTGCCACAAGGGGCTAACATCCAAAGCAAATCATCATTCAAAACAAAGCCCAATCAAAAAGATTGACAAAAATTAAGTTTTCCAACTCCAATAAGTTGGGATACACGAATAGCAAGAGACCCTCCAAACCTAATCTACCCAATATACCTAAGCCCTCCAAACTCCTACTCTAACAAGGCTTCTCGGAACCATGTCTTGTCTAACTTTCTGGATCCCGCAATACGCCTAATTGCATCTGCCAAGCCTTACCGGCTTCTTTTGGCAATTCCTCAAAGCTTCCCTAAGTTGGGATACACGAATAGCAAGAGACCCTCCAAATCTAATCTACCCAATATACCTAAGCCCTCCAAACTCCTACTCTAACAAGGCTTCTCAGAACCATGTCTTGTCTAACTTTCTGGATCCCGCAATACGCCCAATTGCATCTGCCAAGCCTTACCGGCTTCTTTTGGCAATTCCTCAAAGCTTCCCAAGTTCCAAAACACTCTCTACACTCTAAATAGGTGTGGGTTGTGTTTGGGTACAAATCTCCTCTCAAGGTATGACAATGGGAGCGGGAAGGAGAAGAGGCTACAATGATTTCTCACTAAGGATGGGTAGCTCTCTCTATAAAAGATGGGTGTGCGTGTTGTAGAAAACCTATCTAGGGTTTTTTTTCTCTGAATGGTCTCCTTACGATTTATGGGTAATGAGAGTATATATAGTATAGGTGAAGGGTAAGAAAGTCACACTAAAAAATCCTCTAAGTAGAGAGTTTCGTGGATATCTCGCAGGAAGGCCTTACCCGCAAAATACTCGCAAAATTGATAGCCTGACATGACTCTTTAGCTTCTAGTCATGTGCTTCTCACATGCCCTTTTCGCGGGAACCCTTCTCACGAACTTCTTGTGAGCTAGTCGCAAAATGCATTGATCTTCATTTAAGCTTGAGTCTTTACCAACTTAATACTAAACTCAATACAAAAAAATCTCACAAAATACAAGGAACAAAATTAAAGCAATTACAACGCTTTTTGTCATGGAATAAAGACAACAAAAACACATAGTTGTAAATCACAACTTTACAGTTATCCTCCACCTTGTTTGGATGTTTTTAAAATTAGTAAGGGGAAAGGGAGTAATTAGCCATTTCTCTTGTTTGGATATTTTAAAAATTAGGATGGAAAGGAGAGGAAATAATTTAAATAGACAAATTTACCCCTATTTGAAAATAAACTTGCAACATTGGTTTATGATTAATTTGTTAGATTAAATGATTATTTAATCAACATTCTCATTCCATCAAATACCACTAATAAAAGTATAAACTACTATTAACTATTATAAAATAATTTTTATTACCTCAAAAAGAATTATAATAAAAATAAAAATAAATTCAAAAATTCAAAACCCAATTGGCCACCGTCGTTTCAATGGTGGGCGAAAGAGAGCCACCGTGGCACGCCAGTTGTGGTGAAGATGGAGAATCCGAATTAGTCAATGGTGGAGTTGGAGGGTCTGACGGAGAATGATTTTCTCATCACAATCGACTCGCTCGGGTCGGGTCGTACCAGAGACAAAGATCACCGAGGACGCAAAAACGCCAAGCAGCTCACTTGGGTCCTAATGCTCAAAGCCCACCGTGCCGCCGGTTGCTTGACCTCCATCGCCTCTGCAATGTTCGGCCTTACCGCCTTAATCCACCGCCGTTTCGCTTCGGGCCGAACTGACTTCGACGAAATCGAAAACTAGAACGATGACGCTTCGGTGGAGGGAATGGGGATAGAAACTGTAAAGATGCTAGCCCAGAAATTGTGTTTGGTTTGTAAGAAAGCACCGGGAAAATTTGTCATTTGCAGTGTTAAATTTTCTCAGGAAACAAACAATGATTATTATATAATCGGTTTGTAATTTTGTTAATTTAGAAAGGGTAAATTGGAGAATTCATTTGGTCAATAATTTATCTACTTTACTCTCTCTCCAAATCTCTCCAATTTGGGGGAATTAAAAATGAGGGGTTAGAGGTAGTCCAAACCCCTCCAAACTCCTCCCCCTCCTTCCTTAAAAAACTTCCAAACTAGGTAATTGAATTACTCTCCCTCCCTCTACTCTACTCCCCCTCTTTTTTTTTAACTTCCAAATAAGACATTAGTTAGTGGGTGGTGTGGCAGTTTCTCATTAAAATAAAAAGAGATTCTAGTTAAAAAAGTACTGAAGGTAAGTCAAACCCATAGAAAATAATCTTAAAAAAAAGTATTTGTTTTTCTTTGTTTGGTTGTGATTCAAAAAATAATTGCCTAACATTTTGGTTGCACCGAACAGTTCCGTCAATGGTAGTAGTTGTGGGAAGCGGCAGTGGTAGTGACAATTACAGATGATTGATGAAAGTGGCCATAGTCAATAGGCGGTGGTCAATTGTGACTATGGTCAATGAATGATGGTGATTGGCAATAAGTGGTTAGGGGTCGCAATGACTAGGTAAAGGATGGGCCTAGTGGTAGCCGATGGTTGACAATTATTGATATCGAAGGTTGGTGATTGATGTTTGAAGTGACAGTTGTCAAACCCGTGACAATGGGTGGGTGGTGGTGGTTGTAGCCTTGTAGGTGATGTGGGGATAAGAGAGGTGGTAGTTGTGTATTGAAGGAGTTAAAAAAGAAGGTAAAACTGATAGATGTAGTCGGACTAGACATGACATTCCCCACCCTAGGTCTTTAGGATGGGAAAATTTGAGCCAAGTGGGAGTGGGGTAGGGTGGGTTTGTTGTATTTTTATATTCCTAATGAGGTGGTTTTGACATGAGAGAGAGAGAGAGAGAGAGAGAGAGAGAGAGAGAGAGAGAGATAGAGAGAGAGAGAGAGTGTGTGTGTGTGTGTGTGTGTTGGGGGATAGTAATAAAAAATAAAAGACATGTATAAAAAATAAAATTTTATATAAATAATTTAAAAATATATTAAGTAAAAATAATACTTATACATATTCGAGGTGGGGAAAGCAAAACTTGTCATTGCCTTGTCGCCTCTTCGAGATGAGGAAAATCTGCACAAGGCATAGTGGAGAATTTTACCATCCTTATAAGCAGAGGCTTCTTTTTTTTTTTTTTTTTACAACATTTTAATACAAAATATCATTGAATACAAAAAATATTTTCCGTTGACTTATATTTTTCAGTTACATCAAGAAGTAAAAACTAAAAAAAAAAATTATAGAAATCATTTTTAAAAAATTATCCCAAAACATATTGGACCTTAATACCTTTTTTTTCCTCTATGCAATTTAGTAGCTTCCCTTTTCTTGTGGTGAAAAAGGAATTACCTGACTACAATAATCAATAATAAGGTCATATCACTAATTATGAATCAACCTAATTAAATTTGATACGAGTGCTGCTAATAAGGCATGTTTTTCTTGCAACTAATTTACTATCAGAAACGAAAGTCATAGGTTAAAACTCTCTTTAAAAAAAAAAAAAAAAAAAAAAACTACCTAATTACCATCACAATTTGATTTTAGACTTGTGGTGGACATAATTATCTCCCCCCCCCCCCCCCGCCCCCCCATCTTTTAAAAAGTTTGCTTCATATATACATTTCCTAAAGTTGTAAACGTGACTCCGTAAATGTTGGTATTGGGCAACTAAAATGTGGCCCCGCCCAATTGGAAGGCATCAATAATTCTATCTCTTTTCTCTGCAAAACTGAAAAGAAGAAATCATCATTCTGAAAAAAAAAAAAAAAAAACCAATGGTTTGAAGGATAAAAGCAACAAAGAACCATTTTGTGCTTGGAGCTTCTATGAAACTTAAAAAGACAAAAATCAAAATTGTCATCTCTGAAGTCTAACCTCACCCACCTCCAATTACTTTGGAGACCTCTTTCACTTCACCATTTTTCCTCCCATTCCAATGTAAGTATGTAGAAAATGACATAACAATATTACTGGGCCCTCAAAGCTTGACTATTACAAGTCTATATGGAATGGTTTCACCAGCACTCCACATGTCATAGCCAACATTAAACAGTCTAAAAGCCCATGTACCATAATTACCATGATGATGTTAGGTTAAAGTGTGAGCAAGTGTGAAGAAGAACCAAGGGGCCCAGAACTCTCCCAGCTACCATGTGCAAGTCTTAAACACTCTTTCTTAATATGTGGTTATTATGAGTTCAGTTAAAACCTTTTATTAAAAAAGGTCCTTCTTGGTGCCTTTGGTTTTTCAATGGCGGCCCAGCAAAAGAAGAAAAAGATAAATGCCTACTAAAGTACATGTCTAAGCATACATTACAGTTGACATAAAAGACTTGAGTATTTAGGAAAATCTTTGTTTGGATTACTTACTAGTTATTACTTAGATCAAGTTTGTCACATTCTATTGAAACAATAAATTAGAAGTTCATTAGGCTAATCATCCCTAGATTTCGTTGAATATAAGAAGTTAACAAAATAATAAAATTGATTTGAATCTCATTTATTAGAACCATCATACATCTCTTCATTAGTTGAATAAGGCTTATCAAATACTAGTAAATTTTGATCAATGATTTTATGATTGATACTGAACTATAAAGTCTTTTACCTTGTTCCTGAGTGGATATATCTAGATTCTACACGCAAACTGCATAATTATCATGATTAATTATCAGTCCATCTTCTCTTGGGATTGATCATGAGTGGGGATGGATTCCATTGATAACATATTTAGTTTTTTTATTATTTATTCTTGGCTAATTGCTAAGCACGTATAGTGATGATGAAAAAAACACAGTGCCATCCACTTGATGGTTGATCAAGCTGGCTTGCTTGAGTAAATGTTTTCTGCACAATGTGTACCTCACACTTTACTTTCACAATGTTGCTCCAATAGGCCCAAACTCCCAATGGGGCCTAGACCTGAACTCTTTCATCCAACATTTTGGTACCACCGTACCTATTAGATAAAGGTAACATGCATATCAGCATATGGACCTAGTTTTTATGCACCATCATCTGAAAACATTTAACACATTTTATTGCCTTGGTCTGTCATGTTGTGCTAAGCTCAATTCTTTTTTTTCTTTTTGTCTTTTTTAGGGTGGTGGATTTATTTGTTGGTTAGAATTATAATAATCATAATTATATATAGGTAGGGGGTTGGTTGTGTCTAGAGCAAATTTGGGGTACTGAACAGTGAACACCATGCCAAGGTTGGGTGATTTGGCCCAAAAGCATAGATGTGTAGGCTTCTGTTGCTCAGAACATCGTCATCCTTTTAGCGTTTCTTATAAAAGCCCAAGCTAGTGTATTACAAGCTTTTGGAATTTACTTTGTCAAAATAAATAAATAGAAAACGAATGGGCTTCAATCAAAATTAAAAAAATAAAAAAAACAAAAAAAACCGAATGGGCCTAATAAAACCCAACCCACCAGTAGTCCAAACCACGAATTTACATCTCTCTTTCTCTCTCTAGAATATGATCAAAGTATTTTGCATTTATCATTTTCGATTTTTTTTAAGGTATCCTTTCTTTGTCTTCCTTTTCTCTCAATTAATTAGTACCCCATTATTTATCAACAAAGAAGCAATATCATAAAATGTTGGATTTATTAGAAATCATTTTGTGAGAATAGATTAGGGGTTATCCAAAGAGTAATTAACATCATGGATACCTTCTTGACAAAACTTTGAGCTCTAAAAAACTGATTATCTTAACTAATTCAATGAATATTGATTCTTTTGAAACAGAAATTTATATATTATAAGTTTTTTGAATTTACAAATTGTCGCATGCCACGTGTGCTATTAAGTATTAACTATTCTATGCAACCCATTTTAAGCAAGGGACACATTTCTCTAGTTCTCTCTAAAATGGAAAGGCAAGATGATGACATTTTGCTTGGTAAAAGCATTTATATCGGTTTGTATAAAAAATTCCGTCTATTTTAGCATAATAAACTACTCTTCTATTTTATATGCTTATTTTTCAAAACATTCTCATATTAAATTATCAATTTCACATTACATTACATTAAAATATCAAATTTTCTTGATTTTTTTTATATTGTTTCTATTTTTTCACACACAATAACCACCATTCACTATCTTCTTTCAGTTTCGGGATATGTAAAGAAAGAATAAAAAACTATATGCAAAGTGAATAGAATCAGTGTAAATTTACATAATTACTATAACAATTTTGCAAATTTACACATTTTTAACTTGACTGATATAAGTGATTTTGGAGGTTGAACATATAAAATTGATAGTAGATTTTTTTTTAATCTATCTATATTACACATTTTTTAATTTATAAATTTACACATTTTTTTTTTTGTTCTAAAATACCCCTACAGCCTACGTTTAAGTAGGGGCAAAACTTGATAAAAATGCTTCTTGAACTTCCATGTAAAAAACTATCTACAAAATGAGACCACACTCCACTACACTCATGTTGGTTTTTAAACTCAAATTGCTTCTTCTTCAGTTCTCCAATTCCCTCAATTATGTGTTAATCTTCTTTTCACCATTATCATCATTTTTACGAAACTCTCACTCTCATCCACCTCTTTGCTTTAGATTTCACTACAAATATTATTTCATATCGATTCAAGGTAAGCTCTTTCTCAGATCAAATCTCAGCTCTCTCTCTCTCTCTCTCTCTCTCTCTCTCTCTCTCTACATTTCTCACTTCAATTTCTCTCTTTGTTTGGTCCTGAGAATTCGAGGGAAAACATAAGAAAAAAAAATTAAGAAAAAGAGAGAAAACTGAAATTCTCTTTTTGGTTACTTTCAGATCACACTTTCTTCAATTAGAATAAGCTTAGAGTTTGATTTAGCTTCTGTTAGAGTGAGATTTCATCAAACACAAAATCTAAGACTCCATTTTAAAATATAAAAAAAAATTGTTAGTGATTGAATTAGTCTTTATGGATTTGTTCTATGTTTTTTTTGTACATGTTGTGAATTTGATTTTGTAGATCTGAGATTGGCGGTGCATAGATCTCTTAAATATGTTGTTTTTTAAAGCCTTTTGAGTTATAGTTTAGTTTGTTTAGGCTTTGTTTGTTTCCTAGGAATTTTTTTTTTCCATTGAGGCTTTGTATATGGAAATTCTACTGTGAGTCTAAGATCCTATTACCTGAAAATTGCAAGGTTGCAATTCTCAGAAGATTGAAAATAGTTGCACTATGTTCTGGATTTGATTTAAAATTCAGAAATTGATTTGTTGTGATAGTTGTTCATTTGTGGGTTTATGGAATTGTATTATTTGTTATAAATTCAATGATGAATAACGCATTGCGGGTTTCAATTCCAATTCAAAAGTGGTTGAACTGTGTGTGTTTTTGTATGTGTCATTATATTATTTGGGTTATTCCTGGTTTAACTTCTTATTTATTTCATTAACCGAAATTTTCATTTGATAGGTTCTCGAAATTTTTCTTGTTTGATAAGTTTCTGGAGATGGAGCTTGGTTTCTCTCTCACGTAGAAAGCTAGGGTTTTCCTTTCTGCTTTGCTAGTCGAGTGTAGAATTGTAGTACCTTCCACGGAAGGCAATTGTGGGTTCCCTGTGATACCAAGTGTATTGCTAGCGCTGGTTGGGTTTTCTTTTTGGGGTCTGGTAACAGGTTTGTTTTCACTCTTTACCCATCGGAATTCGCAATGGATGATATAACACAGGGCTGGAGTAATCTATCACTTATAGACAGAGAGGAAGACGATGTGAAATTGAGGAAAAAACGTCAAACAGAGGAGTTTGCTCTAGTGGCTAGATTCCTTACCACCAGGGCTTTAAGTATGGAAGTGGTGGCTAGGACCTTCACTCCAATCTGGAGAACTCGTAATGGTTTTTAGATAAAGAACTTGGGTGATCACAAACTCTTGTTTATTTTCGATAATAAGTTTGAGATGGAAAGAGTGCTGCAAAATGAACCCTGGAGTTACGATAAGCATCTCATTGTGTTTCAACGATATAATAGGGATACGATCCTCGATGACTATAAACTGAATGAAATGGCGTTGTGGGTTCAAGTTCATAACATCCCGTTAGGATACATGGATGGAGAGACAGCAGAGGAAATATGCTCAACTGTGGGGAAGGTGGTGCAAACAGAGGGTATAAGAGAATCAGGGGGCGACGGTTTCATTAGGGTTAGAGTTATTGTGGATATCTCACAACCTCTTTGCCGGGGGAGAGTGGTGACTCTTGAGAATGGTACGAAATCATGGGTCTCATTTAGATATGAGAGGCTTCCTAACCTATGTTACTGTTGTGGTTGTCTGGATCATGGGGACAAAGATTGTGAGGTTTGGTTGAGGAGTGATAGTAACTCGAATTTCAGGAGGAAGAAGTACGATTCCAGTATTCGTGCAAAGCTGGTTTACTCATCCAATAAGAATGTGATTCATGTGCCTGGTTTTGCTGAAAGTAGGAAAAGTAGAGTCGAGAAACCATCCCCGTTGAACAGAGACCAACCTCAGGCGACGACGACAGTGTCGGAAACAGTCCCACTACACCTCATCCGTTGGCCATTGAAACGAAAAGCGAAAATCTCGAACCTAGCATTAAAATAGATGATTCAATTCATGCTAAGTCAACTATAAGTAATTACGTGATTAACTCAAACTCGTTACAAGCCAATAATGGTAAGGAGGATTTCGTGGAGAGAATAGAGGACATAGACAAGGAGTTGGAAAGATTTGAAATTACTGAGAAAGTTCGATTGGGTCCTAACTTGACTATAAGGACCACAGGTGGGCCATCCTTGGACTCTAATGTATCTGGTGTTAAGCAGCCCACTAAATGGACCCGTACAGTGAGGCCCAGTATGC